>NC_135815.1:59261752-59558003 GCF_964213995.1 Mustelus asterias
CCTCATTGGCATCTACCTCCTGGCTGCCAGCTGGCCAAATGGATAGCCCAGTGAGTGGCTGGAAGGACGCATTAGTGGTAGATGGTCCATGCTAGCATCCCAGTGACGCTGTTTATTTAGCAAAGCCTATTCTGAATGCTATTTTGGTTAATTTCCAATGAACTAGTCTTTAACAGCTTGCAAGGCATTTCACCAGAACAAAAACAACAGCTTAAGTTTATGTAAAATCTTTAACTAATGTAGAACAATCTGTCAAGGTACTTCACTAAGGTATCATAAAAGAGGGCATGCCAAGCCAAATGAGTTGATAGTAGAGGGCATGCCAAGCCAAATGAGTTGATAGTAGAGGGCATGCCAAGCCAAATGAATCAATAGCAGAAGGGATGCCTGCACCCCTGATCCCCTCTCACTCTAAGAAGTTTAACAACACCAGGGTTTATTTGGTAGCAAAAGCCAGACAAGCTTTCGGAGCTCCAAGCCCCTTCTTCAGATGAGTGGGAATTTTGTTCACAAACAGGGCATATAAAGACACAGACTCAATTTACATGAATAATGGTTGGAATGCGAATACTTACAGCTAATCAAGTCTTTAAGATACAAACAACGTGAGTGGAGAGAGCATCAAGACAGGCTAAAAAGATGTGTATTGTCTCCAGACAGGACAACCAGTGAAACTCTGCAGGTCCAGGCAGGCTGTGGGGGTTACAAATAGTGTGACAGGAACCTAATATCCCGGTTGAGGCCGTCCTCGTGTGTGCGGAACTTGGCTATCAGTTTCTGCTCAGTGACTCTGCGCCGTCGTGTGTCGTGAAGGCCGCCTTGGAGAACGCTTACCCGAATATCAGAGGCTGAATGCCCGTGACCGCTGAAGTGCTCCCCAACAGGAAGAGAACAGTCTTGCCCGGTGATTGTCGAGCGGTGTTCATTCATCCGTTGTCGCAGCGTCTGCATAGTTTCCCCAATGTACATGTCTCGGGACATCCTTTCCTGCAGCGTATCAGGTAGACAACGTTGGCCGAGTTGCAAGAGTATGTACCGTGCACCTGGTGGATGGTATTCTCACGTGAGATGATGGCATCTGTGTCGATGATCCGGCACGTCTTGCAGAGGTTGCTGTGGCAGGGTTGTGTGGTGTCGTGGTCACTGTTCTCCTGAAGGCTGGGTAGTTTGCTGCGGACAATGGTCTGTTTGAGGTTGTGCGCTTGTTTGAAGGCAAGAAGTGGGGGTGTGGGGATGGCCTTGGTGAGATGTTCATCTTCATCAATGACATGTTGAAGGCTCCGGAGGAGATGCCGTAGCTTCTCCGCTCCGGGGAAGTACTGGACGACGAAGGGTACTCTGTCCACTGTGTCCCGTGTTTGTCTTCTGAGGAGGTCGGTGCGGTTTTTCGCTGTGGCGTGTTGGAACTGTTGATCAATGAGTCGAGCGCCATATCCTGTTCTTTCAGCGTCTGGAGGTGTCTGTTGCGATCCTCCTCATCTGAGCAGATCCTGTGTATACGGAGGGCTTGTCCGTAGGGGATGGCTTGTTTAACGTGTTTAGGGTGGAAGCTGGAGAAGTGGAGCATCGTGAGGTTATCCGTGGGCTTGCGGTACAGTGAGGTGCTGAGGTGACCCTCTCACTCTAACAGGGTTAGACAGGGTAGATTCAGAAAGAATGCTCCCAATGGTGAGGGAGTCCAGAACTAGGGATCATAGTTTGAGGATGGGGTGAGGAGAAATTTCTTCACCCAGAGGGTGGTGAATGTGTGGAATTCACTACCACAGAACATAGTTGAGGCCAAAACGTTGTTTGATTTTTAGATATAGCTCTTGGGGCTAAAGGGATCAAAGGATATGGGGAGGAAGGGTGGAGGGGGGGGGGTTCAGATATTGAATTTGATGACCAGCCGTGATCAAAATGAATGGCGGAGCAGGCTCGAAGGGCCGAATGGCCTTGCTTCTAGTTTGTATGTAAAAGAGGAAGGAGGGCTTTTCCAGAATATGGTGGCTGATGGCATAATTGCCAGTGGTGGGTCAAAAGGAACAAGAAATGCAGAATAAATAGATAATTCTTTGGGGGCAGTTTTTGCAAGGCTATTTTAAGAACAGAGGTTTATACAAAAAATGCTTCATTCGCTCTTAACCTATATATGCAAATTGATGCCCTCTTGCGATTTCCAAGAGGCAGAAAGAAGAAAAGAGTCATTCACCCTAAACAATCTGCTGCCTTTAACAGCAGGTGTCATTACATAGCATTAAATATAGAAATCTGCATTCAAGATTTCATCCCAGCCTCTTGGCTGGACAAAGGAATATAGTAGCTGGTTATCTTAGTGGGAAACAAAAGTGGTTTTAAAATAAAAAAAGTAGCCAAGCTCTTTATAGATAAAAGCTTTGGATGCTGTTTGTTCTCCAATCACCTTTGACTGATGTGATTGCATATTTAAATCATTTTATTAATTCACTCATTATTATGCACAGCTTAAATTTGCTATTATTTCAAAGTACCGACCTTATCTCTGGTTGATTTGTATTATTAAGCAAAGAAATACAGATGTAATGCAGAAGTACAAACTTCTGAAATACCGTTGTTTTACAGCTTTTTAACAAACTGTTATTCTGTGTGATTCACAGAATATTCATTTTTTTTATCATCACACCATGAAGCCAATTCTGTCCAGTTTTGGAATGGCTGTTATCTCCTTGAAATGCAATTGATTCACATGCTTTGTGTTAAATTTCCAAGAGAAAATGTAATGCAAGCTAGAGCTTCACCTGGTAATGTTTCAACATAGCCCTAAATCCAGCTGGTTGTGGAAGTACTCAAATGACTTCCACTTTTGACCAGTTTATAATTTAAACAGATACATTTTGTACCCTATCTCCATTTCGCACCTTGATTCATTCATTGTTGCCTCACCCAAGTTGCTTTTTTGGAAACCTGAATGGTGGGTACATCAAAGCAAAACCCAACCTTATGCAAGAGAAAATGTTTTTATTTGCAGGGTGGGCAAAAACTTGCTGCCAGAAATATTGGATAATTACCAATTAATCACAGATCTCTAAAGGTTGCCACTCAAGTGGATAGAGCTGTGAAGAAGGCCTATAGTGTGTTAGCTTTTATTAACAGGGGGTTGGAGTTTAAGAGCCGTGGGGTTATGCTGCAACTGTACAGGACCTTGGTGAGACCACATTTGGAATAGTGTGTGCAGTTCTGGTCACCTCACTATAAGAAGGATGTGGAAGCGCTGGAAAGAGTGCAGAGGAGATTTACCAGGATGCTGCCTGGTTTGGAGGGTAGGTCTTATGAGGAAAGGTTGAGGGAGCTAGGGCTGTTCTCTCTGGAGCGGAGGAGGCTGAGGGGAGACTTAATAGAGGTTTATAAAATGATGAAGGGGATAGATAGAGTGAACGTTCAAAGACTATTTCCTCGGGTGGATGGAGCTATTACAAGGGGGCATAACTATAGGGTTCGTGGTGGGAGATACAGGAAGGATATCTGAGGTAGGTTCTTTACGCAGAGAGTGGTTGGGGTGTGGAATGGACTGCCTGCAGTGATAGTGGAGTCAGACACTTTAGGAACATTTAAGCGGTTATTGGATAGGCACATGGAGCACACCAGGATGATAGGGAGTGGGATAGCTTGATCTTGCTATCAGATAAAGCTCGGCACAACATCGTGGGCCGAAGGGCCTGTTCTGTGCTGTACTGTTCTATGTTCTATTAATCCAATAGGAAAGTCAGGAAAAACCCCTCCACGCAAAGAGTGGCAAGAATGTGGAACTCACTGCCACAAGGAACTATGGGGGCTATAAGGAGTCATGGAAGTGGTTGGAAGGGCCCAAGTTGGCATTAAGTTGGAATGCAGGCCATAAGGAGCCATTGTGTTGGATGGGACATAAAAAATGTGTGGTGGGGTGATATTTGTGAGGGCTAGAAGGCCTAACCTGACAACGCTGGGGAGTCCAGAGGTTCCAGCCGATAGTTAATGCTTCAGAGAAATAAGAGTAGAAAATGTCAATTGCACAGCTGGTCTTGTAGTTAAAGAGAAATAGAGTTCATGTTTTAGACCAATGCCCTTTCATTAAAACTGGATGAACTGGAAAAGAGGTGAGCAATATTTCTGTCTGAGAGAACAGCAGAACTTCAAGGTGGGCCTTTCTGGAAGAGAAGTGATGATGTAAAGATTATCAGCTTAAAATGTTAACTACTTCTCTCTCAACATTTGTTAGAGGACTTGCTGAGTATTTCCCGCATTTTCTGTTTTTTTAAATTTCCAGGACCTGCAGTATTTTGCTTTTGTATTCGTGTTTCAGGGAATTAATCTTCTTTTCTCTTTTTGCAGGGGTTGGGGGCGAGGCTGTTGGGTAAATGGATATATGTTTATGGCTGCACCACAATATATAGTTCAATTATATCCAGAATGAAAGTTAGCTGCCAACAAAAATACAGGACGAATTCAGTATAATTTTTTAAAGGAAACTAAGCTTGCCCATTACCTGTACTTGATATAGTTAAGATGTTGAGCTGAGTTAGTTATTGCAAGGGGGCTATAAAAACACACTCTGGAGCTTGAGGTCAGCTGTAGCGCAGTTGAAGAAATTGAAACTTTTTGCTTTGACTAAAATAAATTTGGATAATTTCATCAGGGTGGGTGCAAAGCCGCAATCTAAAACTACCCATAATTTAACATAAATTTGGTGTCACTCAATATAGTCTTTTTGGTACTGAACTAAAAACCAATTTCTGTGTCTAAAAATAGAAAGTGCTGGCTATTTATACATACGGAAGGGCAGACATCATCAGTAAAAGTTGCATTTTTCCTGCCATTTTAAACCTAGCAGAATATGATCTCAGTCTGATGAAGCACACGCGTCTGAAACATAACCATTCTATTAGAGATACAGACTGACATTTAATTTCCATCATTTTTGCTATTTGATTTTCCAGCATTTGAAACTTTTATGTAAAATTGGAATGTTCTATTTAAATTAACTTGCCCAATTTTATATTGGATACATTGGGGGAAAGACGGCAGATCCACTGGGAATTGCAAAAAGAGTTCATGCTTCATTTCCTGTCACTTGTTAACCCTTTGACTAACTGTAATTCCCTTTTTGTGTGCCAATATGTGCAGCATCCTTATGCACATCTATAAGCAAGAGCAAATGTGGCATTTCAAGCTTCTTCACTGATATTGTTGTGTGTGTGCATGAACAAGGATACAAGTTCTCTCTGTAGTGTTATGGTTTTCTTTGTAAATTCATGAAGTATTGCCACCCGAATTCTGAAAATATTGAGCAATTCTGCTATGAGGAATGATGACAGTAAATTTTCTGTGCCATGGTATGGTTTTGTCTGTTATGGAAATGAATAGGTGCTGATTGTTTTCTACAATATATTGTCAGTTCACAGGGAATTTAACGTGGATGTTTTAGGCTGTTTGTTTAGCAGTACCAATGTAGGCAACATGAGACCAAAAGAATGTTCTGTGTTTGACTAATAATGAGTATTCATCTAGAACACTCTGAAATTGACCTGGTGTTTTCCACGTGGCAAAATCTGATGTTTCTGGACAATAAGTTGAACAAAAGGAAATTTGCAGTGGTTTATGTTAAATCACATCTATAGTAAGTGCTTTGTGAGCTGTTGCCTAGTTTAAGTCCATTAAGAACCTGTCAACCAATGAGTACACTTTTGAATGAGATGGCATGGCTGGGTAAGTCCAGTTAATAACTCTGACATATGTTAAAATTTGTTTCTGTTGGTTTCGGCTGTTGTCAATTATATCTTTATAAAGATGAATGTTTGAAAGTTTGGCAAGGCAGAGGCACAGCAGATTTTAAAATAAAAATTGCCATTTATTTAAAGAAGAAAATTCTGCATTAAATGCATTTTCTAACTTCAAATTCATGGAGTTTTCCTCCCCTCATCTGAAAATTCTGAATTATCCATGTAAACCAACTGTCCTCGGAGTTGACAATCTTCATTATGAGCCAAGAAAATCAGTTTGTGATGGGCTATTCAATTGGGGGTGGCAGAAGTTGAGTCAAATCCAATGTCCAAATTGCACACTTTACGGTGAGAATCAGCAGCTAGTGAGCAAGACTGATCCATTTTTAATTCTATTACAATATTGGCTGAGGACCAATAAAAGTAAGAAGTCTCACATTACCAGGATGTACCATGCCTTGGGACATCCTTTCCTGCAGCGTATCGGGTAAACAACGTTGGCCGAGTTGCAAGAGTATGTACCGTGTACCTGGTGGATGGTGTTCTCACGTGAGATGATGGCATCCGTGTCGATGATCCGGCACGTCTTGCAGAGGTTGCTGTGGCAGGGACCGTGTACCTGGTGGATGGTGTTCTCATACCCTTGTGACTTGGCCAACGTTGTCTACCTAATACATTGCAGGAAAGGATGTCCCATGGCATGGTACATTGGGGAAACCATGCAGACGCTACAACGAATGAATGAATACCGCTCAACAATCACCAGGCAGGAGTGTTCCCTTCCAGTCAGGGAACACCTCAGCAGTCACGGGCATTCAGCCTCTGATCTTCGGGTAAGCGTTCTCCAAGGCGGCCTTCATGGCATACGACAACGCAGAATCGCTAAGCAGAAACTGATAGCCAAGTTCCGCACACATGAGGACGGCCTCAACCAGGATCCTGGGTTCATGTCACTATCTGTAACCCCCCATGACTTGCCTGGGCTTGCAAAATCTCACTAACTGTCCTGGCTGGAGACAATACACATCTCTTTAACCTGTGCTTAACCTTCTCTCCACTCACATTGCCTGTACCTTTAAGACTTGATTACCTGTAAAGACTCGCATTCCAACTATTATCGTGTAAATGAGTTTGTGTCTTTATATGCCCTGTTTGTGAACACAAGTCCTCACTCACCTGATGAATGAGCTTGAGGCTCCGAAAGCTAGTGCTGCCAAATAAACCTGTTGGACTTTAACCTGGTGTTGTGAGACTTCTTACTGTGCTTACCCCAGTCCAACGCCGGCATCTCCACGTCATGACCAATAAAAGCACAGGGATTGAAACAGAGACAGTGATCCTTGTGTCTCAGTACCATATCTGGCAATACATTTACCAGACAAAGTCATATTAAAGCAGCCATATTCACTAGAAAAATAGTGAGGCTCGATTGGGATTGTAATTGGGTTGAAAAAATAGCATTTGAAGAAAAAAGATTCATTGTGATTTATTTCCTGAAATAGATGACAATGGTTAACACTGCTGCCTCACAGCACCAGGGACCCGGGTTCAATTCTGGCCTCGGGTGACTGTGTGCAGTTTGCACACTCTCCCTGCCTGTGTGGCTTTCCTCCAGTTGTTCTGGTTTCCTCCCACAGTCCAAAGATGTGCGGATTAGGTTGATTGACCATGCTAAATTGCCCCTTAGTGTGTAGTTTAAGGGATTAGTGGGGTAAATACATGGGGTTATGGGGATAAGCCTTGAGTAAGATTCTCTATCAGAGAGTTGCTTGTGGACTTGATAGGCCAGATGGCCTCCTCCTGCACTGTAGGATTCTATAATATACACAGTAGTAACTGTACACAGTATGTCAAGTGCGATTTAACTAAGCATCGATATACGTGGAGCATAACCTCTTTACTTTTTACTGTTTAAAAACTTATTGGCTGTTTTGAACCTAACTGGCACAAAAACAATCTTATTAATTTAAACAGTCTTAACCTTTTTTAAATTATCTTTTCCTCACTGCTTCTCTCACCAAACCTCCCACTCTAGATCATCCTCCTGCTCACCAACCTTCTCTCTTGCCAACCCTCCCACTCGGGCGGCACTTCCTGACCCCCCCCCCCCCCCCCCCCCCCTCCTCTTGTCGGCACTCCCTCATGCTTAACAACCCTGCCTCATGCTTTGGGGGAGGGGTGAGAAGGTTGGGGAGGGAAGAGGCGAGCAGTTGTGCAGAAAGGGAGAGTCGGGGAGTCAACATAAGGGAGGGTTGGTGAGATGAGGAAAGAGTTTTAACAACACCACGAGATGAGGGAAGACAGAGGGTCGTCAGTCTTTGGAACTCTCTTCCTCAAAAAGCAATGGAAGCCGAGCCTTTGAATATTTTTAAGGCAGAGCTGATTAACAAGGTTATCGGGCGTAGGGCAGAAATGTGGGGTTGACATTACAATCAGATCAGCCATGATGCTATTGAATGGTGGAGCAGAATGAGGGGCTGAGTAGCCTACTCCTAATTCATATATGTGGGTTCCAAATGGTCGAAGGGCCACTTAGTGACTACTGCTATATTAAAATAGACATTGTTAGAGCAATTATATTTCAAAGAAACTTAGTTATAAGAACGGATCATGTTTCATTCGGACATTATCTTCTTTGTATCATCCATGAATTGAGTAGTCTAATGACTGGAACATGAAGTATATTTCCCTCGATTTTCATTTTGCTTTTCCTTCCACACCACTTTTCATGCTTGCATTCTATTTTCTGTTACTTTCTTTTTCTTTTGGTTGCAATAGTGGCAATCTTGTGGTTCCTTTTTTCGAATGAGCTATATTTTTGCTTTTGACAGTGCCTCATGTGTTTCCGTTATGCTGGCTGGACAGAATTATTTTTTAGTAAGGTGAGGTTTTGGTTTCTGATTCATGACATTGCCAAAAATTCTGATTTGAGCCAAGATGGAAATTAAAACTTGTGTCGACTGAAGGAAACCCTTGTCTATAACTGTCAAAAGGCTTCCATCTCCTCCCAGGTCCCAACATCATATTGCAGAGGTTCCAGGGTGTTTTCAAAAAAGGGTTATGTGAAGAACTGATTAAACTTAATTTCGTGAAAGTCTAGTGGTTCCATCCCTAATTTGATGCCAATTTTTGAGCCCAATATGGCTCTTCAGAGTTCTGAAGAAGTGTCATGTTGGGCTCAATGTTAGCTCTGTTTTTATTTCATGATTTGTAAAATTTTGGGGGTGAGGGAGGGAATTGCAGGACATGTTACATATGTTTCATAAGCTCAATGTTTCAAAGTGCTTTATGGCCAATGGAGCAGTTTTTTTTGAAGTGTGGGTGATTGCTGTAATCTAGGAAACGTGATGGCCAATTTGGATATGAATATTAGATTTGTCAGTAATAAAAAGATGCAGGATTTCATATAACCATCAGGAAAGAACTACTTGTAATGTTGTATAGATGTGTTGTATCGATGTGTGGGAATGAGGACACAGGTAGTAACTTACAGAATACAACAGTGCAGTAGAGGCCTTTTGGCCCATCGAGTCTGCACCGACGCATGAAAGAACATAAGAACTAGGAGAAGGAGTAGGCCATTTGGCCCCTCGAGCCTGCTCCGCCATTCAATAAGATCATGGCTGATCTTTTTGTGGACTCAGCTCCACTTGCCCACTCGCTCACCATAACCCTTAATTCCTTTACTGTTCAAAAAATTATCTATCCTTGCCTTAAAAACATTCAATGAGGTAGCCTCAACTGCTTCACTGGGCAGGGAATTCCACAGATTCACAAGCCTGTGTGTGAAGAAGTTCCTCAACTCAATCCTAAATCTGCTTCCCCTTATTTTGAGGCTATGCCCCCTAGTTCTAGTTTCACCCACCAGTGGAAACAACTTCCCTGCTTCTAGCTTATCTATTCCCTTCATAATCTTATATGTTTCAATAAGATCTCCCCTCATTCTTCTGAATTCCAATGAGTATAGCCCCAGTCTACTCACTCTGTCCTCATAAGCCAACCCTCTCAACTCCGGAATCAACCTAGTGAATCTCCTCTGCACCCCCTCCAGTGCCAGTATATCCTTTCTCAAGTAAGGAGACCAAAACTACACAGTACTCCAGGTGTGGCCTCACCAGCATCTTATACAGCTGCAACATAATCTCGCTGTTTTTAAACTCCATCCCTCTAGCAATGAAGGACAAAGTTCCATTTGCCTTCTTAATTACCTGCTGCACCTGCAAACCAACTCCTTGAGATTCCTGAACAAGGACACCCAGGTCCCTCTGCACAGCAGCATGCTGCAATTGTTTACCATTTAAATAATAGTCCATTTTGCTGTTATTCCAAACAAAATGGATGACCTCACATTTACCTGACCTGACCTGCACACCTAATCCCACTTGCCAGCACTTGGTCCATAGCCTTGAATGTTATGATGTGCCAAGTATTCATCCAGGTACTTTTTAAAGGATGTGAGGCATCCTGCCTCCACCTTCCCAGGCAGCGCATTCCAGACTGTCACCACCCTCTGGGTAAAAACGTTTTTCCTCAAATCCGCCCCTAAACCTCCCACCCCTCACTTTTAAGTTGTGTCCCCTCGTAACTGACCCTTCAACTAAGAGGAACAACTGCTCCCTATCCACTCTGTCCATGCCCCACATAATCTTGAACACCTCAATCAGGTCGCCCTGAGTCTTCTCTGCTTCAACGAAAACAACCCAAGCCTATCCAACTTCTCTTCATAAATGTTCCCTCCCAAGCAGCATCCTGGTAAATCTCCTCTGCACTCCCTCCAGTGCGTTAACGTCCTTCCTGTAATGTGGCGACCAGAACTGCACACAGTATTCCAGCTGTGGCCTCACCAAAGTTCTATACAAAAGCAGAGAGGTCATGATGGAGTTGTAATATTGATAAAGGCTAGTGTGCCATATGCCTTTTTCACCACCCTATTAACTTGGTTTTCTGCCTTCAGAGATCTATGGACAAACACGCCAAGGTCCCTCTGTTCTTCGGAACTTCCCAGTGTCAGGCCTTTCACGGTATACTTCCTTGTCAAATTACTCCTTCCAAAGTGCATCACCTCACACCTTTTTCAGGGTTAAATTCCATCTGCCACTTATCCGTTCATTTGACCATCTCGTCTGTATCTTCCTGACACACTTCCTGATGCCCAAGACACACAACTTCACTGTTAACCACCTGGCCAATCAGTTTCTTATCGGCTTAAACAGTTTCTTACTGAGGTACTCTACTGCCCTTACATGCTATGCCTGCAGCCATGCAGGAGTCCACCTCCCAGTGCGCGCTCTCCCACATCCCATATCACTATCACTTTGCAATACGTAAAATGAATGCACATTCTACACCTTTCTCACTCTAGTTAGAACGATCTGTAACTGCATGAATAAAGAATAGTACAGAAAATGACAGTAAAAAACAATGGAGAACTGGAATGCACAGAACAGGAATTGAGCTAAAATTAGTGCAAACCCCAAATGTTTATATTTAGATTGGTACACAGTTCGTAAACTTAGGGTTTGGTCTGCTCAGCCTCCCTGAGCATATAGCACTGGGAGGCGGGCGTGTTATTGTCCACATGGTGAATAGCAGCAGGTGAGATTGGGGTGAGCATGGTGGCTGCAGGACTTACTGCACTGGCAGCAGGAAGGGCCTCCAGCTCAGCTGGTAAGGGAGGCATGGACTGCAACTTGGTGTATCAGCCCCTGTGGCACTTAGTGGGGTTGGTTCAGGTACTTGATGAGGCTAATTCCTGACATGCATAGCACTATTTGAGGTGACCTTGTAGCTTTTGAGTTGAGGAGCATGGCTCTGCACAATAACCCTGCACAGTTTACATTCTGACTGGCCTGGCTCTGGAGACAGGAGTTGCAATTGTAGTTGGGATTATGGGGAAAGGGCCTGGGTGGGATTGTGGTTGGTGCAGACTCGATGGACCGAATGGCCTCCTTCTACACTATATGATTCTATGAACTCTTCCTTTTTTGCCGTTGTTTCATAAGAGCTTCATTCACATTTGTTTCCACTGTAGGCTGCAACAGAGGTTTGGTAACAGACATTTTGGTCCTGTTATGTCTGGAGAACATTTTCTGTACTGATGAGGGCAGACCTTCCCTTGGCAGGTTGCGCAGATTAAGCAATGCTGTGTAAAAGTCTGTGTTATCGCAGAGGCATTTTTCGAGGAGGTACACTGAGGAAGAATTTAGCATGGCCAATGCACCTAACCAACACATCTTTTGGACTGTGGGAGGAAACTGGGGCACCCTGAAGAAACCCGTGCAGGCATGGGAGAACGTGCAGACTCCACACAGGCAGTGATCCAAGCCAGGAATCGAACGCTGTGAGGCAGCAGTACTGTGTGCCACTGTGCCACCCCAGGGTGCTTTGCTGAACGCACTGCATGCTCCACCAAGCCATTTGATTGTGGATAACGGAGGCTGCTTGTAACAGGTTTGAAGTCCCTGAAATTCCTGCACACACTGTCTGGTGTTGTCCATCATTAGCCGTTGTGGAATTCCATGCATGGCAAAGTATCTCTTCAGCATCCAGTTTACTGTAACACTCCATGTCAGGTAAGTAATCAACTTCATACCACCCTGTGAATGACTCAACAAGGACCAGAGACTGCTTCTCATTCCAGTCAAATAGTGAGGGACCATGGAAGGTCTGGAATTTCATCAAAGTGCAGTGGTTCTTTAGTTTGGTGAGGCTTGAGCTCATTGCATAGTGCACACCTTAACACCTCCCTCTCTATGTTACCATACATTGGTGGGCAGTACATAGTTTATTTACTTTCTCACTTTGACCCCTGGGTGCCCTTGGTGGAGCTGTTGGGTGTTGTATTTCTGTAGAGAGAGAGGGATGATGAACCTCTGGCCACGCAGAATCAGTCCGTCTTGCACTGTTAACTCCTCTCTGATGACACAGAAAGTACGGAGCTTCATGGTATGAAGTTGATTACTTACCTGACATGAAGAGTGTTACAGTAAACTAGAAGCTGAAGAGATACTTTGCCATGCATGGAATTCCACAACGGCTAATGATGGACAATACCAGACAGTCTGTGTGCAGGAATTTCAGGAACTTCAAACCTCTTCCAAGCAATCTCTCTTTTTTCATTGCTGGCCAACCTTTCAGGATGTTGTGGAGTTGCTTGCATGTGTAGCTCATTTGCAGAGCAACTTTGAGTTCATCTGTTCTCCGTGACGAAAGCACTTGGATTGTCATAATGTTGATGTCCTCCTCATGCTCAGTATGCTTAGTGATGGGTAGGTGAGCCTGGAAAGGGCATCTGCTAAGTACAGCTCCTTACCACGCTTGTAGATCACACTGAGGTTGTATGATTGAAGCTTGAGCATCTTTCGCTGCAGCTGATGCAATATGGAGGGGCTTTATGAGAATGGTGATCAGTTTCAACAGTGGCTGGGCGACTGGCTGGAAATGAAATCATGAAATTTCTGCCATGCAAAGATGAGAGCACAGAGTAATTTCTCAATTTGGACATAGCGAGTTTCGGTGTCAGTGAGCACCCTCAATGCAAAAGCCAGCGGTCTGCCATTCTGGATGCACACTGCTCCAAGCCTGTGAGACGCATCTGCTGACAACACTCGTGGTATTTGGGCATCAAAGTATAGTAACACTGGAGAGGCTGAAAGCAGAGCCTTGAGCTAGTTGAATGCGCTATTACGGTGCTCCTGCCAGCACCATTCCGCATCCTGGTGGAGAAGTTGGTGCAGGAGTGCAGTCACTTCATTGTAGCACAGACTGAACTTTGATATGTGATTTTTATCATGCTGAGTAAGTGCTGTAGTGCATGTTTGTCACCAGGAGTGGACATCTGCCGTATGACTTTTGTCTTGTCTGGGTCTGGTTTCATACTACCATCGGCAGTCAGCAGGTGGCCCATGTCGAAGACCTCACCGACTCTGAATTTACGTTTAGTAGAGTTAAGTTTTAAGTGTATGGTTCTGGTTCTGATTCTGTCGAGGACCAAGCGCATCCATCTATCAGGCTCCTCCACTGTGCGTCTCCAATTTAGGATGTCATCAATGATGATTTCGCAAGGCATGAAAAGAGCTGTTCAATGGACCTTTGGAAGACCTCATCACCCGTGGAAATATGGTGACTAGTGGTGTTCCTCAGGGGTCAGTGCTGGGACCACAACTTTTCACAATATACATTAACGATTTGGAAGAAGGAACTGAAGGCACTGTTCCTAAGTTTGCAGATGATACAAAGATATGTAGAGGGACAGGTAGTATTGAAGAAGCGGGGGGCTGCAGAAGGACTTGGACAGGCTCGGAGAGTGGGCAAAGAAGTGGTAGATGGAATACAATGTGGAAAAGTGTGAGGTTATGCACTTTGGAAGGAGGAATGAAAGCATAGACTATTTTCTAAATGGGGAAATGCTTAGGAAATCAGAAGCACAAAGGGACTTGGGAGTCCTTGTTCAAGATTCTCTTAAGGTTAATGTGCAGGCTCAGTTGGCAGTAAGGAAGGCAAATGCAGTGTTAGCATTCATGTCGAGAGGGCTAGAATACAAGAGCAGGGATGTACTTATGAGGTTGTATAAGGCTCTGGTCAGATCCCATTTGGAGTATTGTGAGCAGTTTTGGGTCCCGTATCTAAGGAAGGTTATGCTGGCCTTGGAAAGGGTCCAGAGAGGTTCACAAGAATGATGCCTGGAAGGAAGAGCTTGTCGTATGAGGAACCGTTGAGGATTCTGGGTCTGTACTTGGAGTTTAGAAGGATGAGGGGGGATCTTATTGAAACTTGCAGGATACTGCGAGGCCTGGATAGCGTGGACGTGGAGAGGATGTTTTCACTCGTAGGAAAATCTAGAACCAGAGGACAAAACCTCAGGCTAAAGGGACGATCCTTTAAAACAGAGATGAGGAGGAATTTCTTCAGCCAGAGAGTGGTGAATCTTTGCCGCAGAAGGCTGTGGAGGCCAGGTCATTGAATGTCTTTAAGACAGAGATAGACAGATTCTTCATTATCAAGTCATAGAGGTTTACAGCATGGAAACAGGCCCTTCGGCCCAACTTGTTCATGCTGTCCCTTTTTTAGCCCCTAAACTAGTCCCAATTGCCTGCATTTGGCCCATATCCCTCTATACCCATCTTACCCATGTAACTGTCTAAATGCTTTTTAAAAGACAAAATTGTACCCGCCTCTACTACTACCCCTGGCAGCTTGTTCCAGACACTCACCACCCTCTGTGATGGAATTGCCTCTCTGGACCCTTTTGTGTATCTCCCCTCTCACCTTGAACTTAGGCCCTCTAGTTTTAGACTCCCCTACCTTTGGGAAAAGATATTGACCATCTAGTTGATCTATGCCCCTCATTATTTTTTAGACCTCTATAAGATCACCCACAAGCCTCCTATGCTCCAGAGGAAAAAAAGTCCCAGTCTATCCAGGCTCTCCTTATAACTCAAACCATCAAGCCCCGGTAGTATCCTAGTAAATCTTTTCTGCATTCTTTCTGAACAATGAAACCAAGCATGCCGAATGCTGCCTTCACCACTCTGTCCACCTGTGACTCCACTCTCAAGGAGCTATGAGTCTGTACCCCGAGATCTCTTAGTTCTATAACTCTCCCTAATGTCCTACCATTAACTGAGTAAGTCCTGCCCTGGTTTGATCTACCAAAATGCATAACCTCATATTTATCTAAATTAAACTCCATCTGCCATTTGTCAGCCCACTGGCCCAATTGATCAAGATCCCGTTGCAATCCTAGATAACTTTCTTCACTGTCCACTCTGCCAACAATCTGCAAACTTACTAACCATGCCTACTAAATTCTCATCCAAATCATTAATATGAATGACAAATAACAGTGGGCCCAGCACTGATCCCTGAGGCACATCGCTGGTCACAGGCCTCTAGTTTGAAAAACCAACCCTCTATGACCACCCTCTTGACTTCTGTTATCAGGCCAATCTTGTCTCCATTTGCTACCTCACCCTGGATCCTGTGAGATTTCACCTTATGCACCAACCTACCATGCGGTAACTTGTCAAAGGCCTTGCTAAAGTCTATGTAGACAACATCGACTGCACTGCCCTCATCTACCTTCTTGGTTATCCCTTCAAAAAACTTGATGAAATTTGTGTGACATGATTTTCCATTCTCAAAGCCATGCTGACTGTCCCTAATCAGTTCTTGCCTCTCTAAATGTCTGTAGATCCTGTCTCTCAAAATACCTTCCAACAACTTGCCCACCACAGATGTGAGGCTCACTGGCCTGTAGTTCCCAGGCTTTTCCCTGCAGCCCTTCTTAAACAAGGGCACAACATTTGTCGCCCTCCAATCTTCAGGCACCTCACCTGTGATTATCGATGATTCAAATATCTCTGCTCGGGGATCCACAATTTCCTCCCTAGCCTCTCTCAATGTTCTGGGATACACTTCATCAGGCCCTAGGGATTAATAAGGGTGTCGATGGTAGTCATGATGTGGAGATGCTGGCGTTGGACTGGGGTAAACACAGTAAGAAGTCTCACAACATCAGGTTAAAGTCCAAAACCTGTTGGACTTTAAACCTGGTGTTGTGAGACTTCTTACTGTGATTAATAAGGGGATCAGGGGTTATGGGGAAAAGGCAGGAGAATGGGGATGAGAAAAATTTCATCCATGATTGAATGGCGGAGCAGACCCAATGGGCCAAGTGGCCTAATTCTGCTCCTGTGTCTTATGGTGTTATGGAAATACTATAGGGCATGTACAGGAATCTGTCTAGCTGCCTACTGGAGACATGAATGTCATAAACTTTGATTTGAGTGGGATTTGCCAAAATCTACAGCTTGCATCCAACATGCTTGGCATTGGGTGGTGAGTTCTCAGAAATGTTTTGTTGAAGTGAACTGGGGAGATTCAAGTCCTGATTGTGCCATCTTTCTTCACCACACCTACCATCACGGAGACCCATTCTGTGGCCTCATCTATGGGAGCTATAACACCGTCGGCAACATTGAAAGAGCTAAAAATGCTTTTAAGTTCCTCATTTAAGTAAACATTGTGGTTAGGAACAATGGGAGTACTTGAGATGCATTCAAGTAAGAAGGGAAAGATAAATAAACACACATGACTGCATGCTGAGTAAAAACCATTACACTGTCAAACAAATGAAAGTTCAAAGGACTGGACTGAAATTGAATGAAAACAAAGGTTTTCCAAGATTGGAAGGTATTTCAAAGACGAGTTTTTTGTGAAGGTGCAGAGCGTTGAGATAAATGCAGTATCACATATGAGGCTGGGTGAACAGCTGTGGAGATGTAAATTCCCCCCCTCCCAGTGAAAGTCACTGACTCCTGACAGTCCGAGGTCTTCAAAGGAGTCTGCTTACACCTGCAGCTTCCTAGAGAGAGGGGAATCCCTTCTGCTGAATGGAGTGGCGATTTGGAAGCCTTCCAGCTGTCCAGGGGGCATGGAAATGAAAGTGATCAGGGAACTTCAAAGCTTTAGAGGAAAGAGACAATAATGAATAATTTACCCCAGGATGGTGTCTGAATTCACCATCCTGAAGCTGAACCACACTTTTCCAGAGCTAGAAAGGGCAGTCCAGCCACGAGACCACATCCCAGAGGAGAGAGGTGATGTCCATCCCTTGCCCACAGCCTTAGCCCACCTCAACTCCAGGTCCTTTAGGAACCCTCTCTCTCTATGGCTTGGCAGAGGGGCACATGGGCACTGGACCTACCCCCTTGATCCCCTTGGGGTCCAAGGTGCCAGCCCAGGCTCAGTGCACCATTGGCACTGCCAAGGCATAGTGCTTGAGTGGGGGTCAGAGGAGGGCTGTAGGTGGGGGAATTGGGTCACTCTCATGTCTGGGGGGGGGGACATTATTCCAGTGGTGGTGAGGAGGATGCCCCCTTCTTTGCTGATGGTGGTGGTGCTCCCCTGGTCAGCAGTTGGGTCACCATTTCCATTTTTGGTGGGAGGGTGGCTTGTCTCCGCCTTTTTAAAGGGCACCAATCTCTGAACAGCCTTTGTGGCCAGCCTGATTCCCGAGATGTATTTATTTGTATCTGAGAGACGTTGCCAGCCCCAGCGGAAAATGCTTAAGTTTTCCTGCAGGCATGGGCACTTTGTCCTGATTCAGGAGAATCGTGGCCTACATTTCGCCTCGTATCCATTTTGACTTTCAGTTTGGTATTGATTTGAGCAGTATTGAACATTGCGAATATTTCACTCTTTTCCCTGAAGAAATCAACACTTTCACAGCAGAATGCTTCCCGGGACTCGAGGTTTTGTTTTATCTACAGATTATTAACTTTGTTTGCATGCTGAGATTTGGGGAGGTAGCTGGCTGTAGCAGTAGCTCTTAATATGGCTTTTACCTATAGCACTTGGCAAAGTGATTTCATTTACCACAGTTATTGTTGCGTTTGTTAACTGGATAGCTTGTGCTTCTTTTTTGTGGGTGTTGGCCGCTGCAGTTTGACCAGTGTGTGTTTTATGCTGAAAAGAATTCAGCTTCTCCTCTTAAATCTATATTGCTCCTTTTGGAGTGTTCATTTAACATGCAAATATTAATAGTAGAGTCCAAAGTTAAGTTTTTTTTCACGGGGTCGCTGTTTGGATACACTGTTGCTGTATGTTCCACATTCTGCACAATCTCTTAACAGGTTCATCAGTGAGAGAACCGAATTTGCGTTTTTTGTTTGCCAGAATTTCCAGTGTTGAGACACAAGACAGTATTCACTGGGTTTCTGACTTTCCATGATTGCATTTTTCACAGGCATGCAGATTTGTTCAGTTTTTTTAGTGGTATCTCAGGATCCTCTTTGTCTTCCCCTCCTGGAATGCAAAAGATTCTGATTTCTTCACAGCTTCTAAGCCTGCCAGGTTTAGCAACATGTTGGCTTTGACTTTTCCTTCACTTGTCGGACAGACCGGCATTGCAGCAAACATACCATTCCTTCTCAAACTTTCTCCAGTTGTTGGCGATATTCTCATCAAAAATAAACAGGTTGAGGTGTCGGAGTCCTTGTACCATCTCAGCCAGCTCCTGATACCATGTAATATTATATAGTTGTGTGGGAATGAGAACACGGTAGTAGCTGAAGCAGTTTATTACTAAAGTACTTTCCTGGTCTTACATGCTGTGCCTGTACCCATGTGGGAGTTCACCTCTGGGGTCCTCCCTCTCATCCCATATCGCTATCGGGATACAGGTCGCTTGGCAATATGTAAATGAATGCTCACTCTACACTAATGAAGCCTCTATTGCACCAGACAAGTTTTGCCCATCATCATGCGGGTAAGCTTTTCAGCTTGATAACAATTTTCCTTTGAAGCATCTGTATGGAAAAGCTACTTTGTAAGCTTAGGGATCCTTGAACCTGTGGCTATAATGTCAGATTTGTAAGTAAGAGCATAATGAATCACTGGAGAGCTTCCTCATTGTCTATGATGATCTGGTAATGTGCCAAATTTGCACAATTATCCACCAGGAGAAGAAAAGAATACCACACTAGATCTCGAGTTGAAAAAGCCTTTAAAAAGTGAATTGATGGGGATTCTGAAAATTGAAAGCAGAAGTTCCCCATAGAAAGAACCAGCCAGGAACCAAAACTGAAGTTTTTTAACGCTGGATTTAACATTCTCCTATGGTTTTGCACACAATATTTCCTCTCCTGACTGCAGTAATTGATACTGGGTTGAAGTTCCACAGACGTCACTGGTGGCTATTATGTGTGAGCTCAGAGGCTGCATGCAAGTTAGTTACGGGGAAATTCATTGTTGAACTGACTTTTTATTGTTGTACAACAAGATTATGTTGAACAACAGTATAATGCTAAAGTGCAAAGGGACTTGGGAGTCCTAGTCCAGGATTCTCTAAAGGTAAACTTGCAGGTTGAGTCCGTAATTAAGAAAGCAAATGTAATGTTGTCATTTATCTCAAGAGGCTTGGAATACAAAAGCAGGGATGTACTTCTGAGGCTTTATAAAACACTGGTTAGGCCCCATTTGGAGTACTGTGAGCAATTTTGGGCCCCACACCTCAGGAAGGACATACTGGCACTGGAGCGGGTCCAGCGGAGATTCACACGGATGATCCCAGGAATGGTAGGCCTGACATACGATGAACGTCTGAGGATCGTGGGATTATATTCATTGGAGTTTAGGAGGTTGAGGGGAGATCTGATAGAAACTTACAAGATAATGAACGGCTTAGATAGGATGGACGTAGGGAAGTTGTTTCCATTAACAGGGGAGACTAGGACGCGGGGGCACAGCCTTAGAATAAAAGGGAGTCACTTTAGAACAGAGATGAGGAGAAATTTCTTCAGCCAGAGAGTGGTGGGTCTGTGGAATTCATTGCCACAGAGGGCTGTGGAGGCCGAGACGTTGAGCGTCTTCAAGACAGAAATTGATAAATTCTTGATTTCTCGAGGAATTAAGGGCTATGGGGAGAGAGCGGGTAAATGGAGTTGAAATCAACCATGATTGAATGGTGGAGTGGACTCGATGGGCCGAATGGCCTTACTTCCGCTCCTATGTCTTATGGTCTTATGGTCTTATGATTCCCCAGCGATTGTTCAAGAGCACATTTTTGGTGAATTTTCTTTTTCCTGTCCCTAGCCTATGGGTATTTCATTGTACTTCCTTCATTACTTGTTCATCTGAAGTCAGCAAATTAAATCCAGGACCATCCTGATTTGTACAATTGAGGCCGTGTATTTTAGACGATGGGGAGCCAAAGCTGTTTTTTTAAACTAATAAGCAAAATACTTTGCAATTTTCAGTGCGCTTACCATCTCCCACCCCAACCTCTTGGAGCATTCTAACATTGGAATGTAGAATTACATTACAATTACAACACGGAAATAGGCTGCTTGACTTAAATCAGTCCACATTGGTGTTTATCCTGCACATGAGCAGGGTCGTGTTCCCCAGTGCCTGTTATTCCCTTATTACTTCTCATTTTATTTAATCACCTATTAAATCTATTCTTAAATCATTAATGCCAGTATCGCGTTACAAAATCCCACAGCCCTCATGCGAACGTACAAATTAGGAGCAGGAATAGGCCACTCGGTCATTCAAACCTGCTCCACCATTCAGTAAGATCGTGGCTGATGTGACTAACCTCCCACTGTCTCCAATAACCTTTAACTTTTTCATTGATCAAAAATCTAGCTACCTCTACCTTGAAAACATTCGACTCTGCTTGCATCGCCTTTGAGGAAGGGAGTTCAAAAGACTCACCACCCTCAGAGAGAAACTGTATTCTCATCTTAGGGCGTACGGTAGCACAGTGGTTAGCACTGCTGCTTCACAGCTCCAGGGACCTGGGTTCGATTCCCGGCTTGGGTCACTGTCTGTGTGGAGTTTGCACATTCTCCTCGTGTCTGCGTGGGTTTCCTCCAGGTGCTCCGGTTTCCTCCCACAGTAAAAAATTGCCCCTTAGTGTCCTGGGATGCGTAGATTAGAGGGATTAGTGGGTAAAATATGTAGGGATATGGGGGTAGGGCCTGGGTGGGATTGTGGTCGGTGCAGACTCGATGGGCCGAATGCCTCTTTCTGTACTGTAGGGTTTCTATGATTTCTATGATCTTTCTTAAATGCGAGCCCCTTATTTTTAATCAGTAACCCCAGTTCTAAATCAATGGTGGACTGCCTGCGGTTCCAGGGCCACATTCGGCCCATCTGGGTTTAATGTCTGTCCTCAAGAAGCTCAGTAAAAAGTCTCACAACACCAAGTTAAAGGCCAACAGGTTTATTTGGTGCTAGCTTTTGGAGTCTCAGGCTCTTTCATCAAGTGAGTGAGGACTTGTGTTCACAAACAGGGCATATACAGACACAAACTCAATTTATAAGATAATGGTTGGAATGTGAGTCTTTGCAGGTAATCAAGTCTTAAAGGTACAGACAATGTGAGTGGAGAGAGGGTTAAGCACAGGTTAAAGAGATGTGTATTGTCTCCAGCCAGGACAGTTAGTGAGATTTTGCAAGCCCAGGCAAGTCGTGGGGGTTACAGATAGTGTGACATGAACCCAGGATCCTGGTTGAGGCCGTCCTCATGTGTGCAGAACTTGGCTATCAGTTTCTGCTCAGTGATTCTGCATTGTTGTGTGGCGTGAAGGCCGCCTTGGAGAACGCTTACCCGAAGATCAGAGGCTGAAAGGAGCCCGAGACTCCGAAAACTAGTGCCAAATAAACCTGTTGGACTTTAACTGGTGTTGTGAGACTTCTTACTGTGCTTACCCCAGTCCAACGCCAGCATCTCCACCTCAAGAAGCTCAACAAAGATAAAACTCCTTCACTTGAAGAAAGTATGCATTTGCCCATAATTACATGATTTGGCACCATGAGCATACTCTTAGGAAAATGTCCTGTTTTTAGCTTCTGTAAATTCCAGTGTCTGATAATGGAACCCTCTCATGAGAGAACTATTAAAAGTTCCCAGACGTCTGGCTAGCTCTATGCTACTTATTGGGTGTAACATTGTCCTTGACAGGCCCCAGCATGATGATCAACGCCTACATGAGAACCTCCAAAGGCTGATAACAGCAATCTTTATCTGAAACCAAGCTGCTTATGAGGCCCTTGCAACTGAACAAATGAATTATTACCTAGTCTTATTCTCAAGTTCAATTCAGTTGTCTACTTGTGTATGGATTTGTTAAATCCCACTGAAGGGCATGACGATAATAGAAATTTATCTTTCTTGTATCCTTCTCTGGCTTCTAATTTGAAAAAATACCACAGGTAAGTGAAGAGTAAGAAATAAGAGATGAATACATTGATTTTGCGGTAGTACTTCAAATGTTTTCCAATATACATACTATTATTTTCTTCCCAGCTGTGCATGACCTTGTGCTGTTTAGATTAGTTGCCCAAATTTGGTGTTTTCTGGTTTGTGCTGCAACTACAGATAATCGATCGGTTTTTAAAAAATGAAAGATGTAAACCGATTCAAAAACATTCAACCATTTTGAATTGTTTGTTTCTGCTTTAAAAATTATTAGAGTTAATTAGAAATCAGAATTAATTTTTAAATTATTAGAGTTAAGGCTGTTTTGCTTATTTCTTCAGAAGGCCTGGACATGAAATTGTGATTTTGTTTCTGAGTGAGTCGAGCTGTAAATGGTGGGATTAGGTGTGGCAAATTAGGACGAGAATCTCTTTAAAAGGCTCATGAGTATTTTTTCTTACTTTCCTAATCTGAATACTAAAGCTGACAAATTAATTTCACTGTTTAATATTAGAATGTATTAAATATTTAAAATTAAGTGTTAACTTGTTTTAGAAGTGAAAATTGTTGCACGAAAGCTGATCAGCTGAAAGCTGGTGCATCTTAATTGCAGATCTAGTTATCTGCTATTACCCCTGTATTTGGAAAAAGTTCATTTGATTCCTTGTTATGATATAGAACATAGAAAAGCTACAGCACAAACAGGCCCTTTGGCCCACAAGTTGTGCCGAACATGTCCCTACCTACTAGGCTTACCTATAACCCTCTATCTTACTAACTTCCATGAACTTATCCAAAAGTCTCTTAAAAGACCCTATCGAATCCGCCTCCACGACCACTACTGGCAGCCGATTCCACCCACCCACCACCCTCTGAGTGAAAAACTTACCCCTGACATCTCCTCTGTACCTACTCCCCAGCATCCTAAACCTGTGACCTCTTGTGGCAGCCATTCCAGCCCTGGGTAAAAGCCTCTGAGAATCCACTCTCTCAATGCCTCTCAACATCTTGTACACCTCTATCAGGTCACCTCTCATCCTTCGCCTCTCCAAGGAGAAAAGACCTAGCTCTCTCAACCTATCCTCATAAGGCATGCCACCTAATCCAGGCAACATTCTTGAAAATCTCCTCTGCACCCTTTCTATGGCTTCCACATCCTTTCTGTAATGAGGCGACCAGAACTGGGCACAGTACTCCAGGTGGGGTCTGACCAGGGTCCTATACAGCTGCAGCATTATCTCCCGATTTCTAAACTCAATTCCTCTATTGATGAAGGCCAGTATTCCACACGCCCTCTTAATTACAGCCTCTACCTGCGACGTTGCTTTGAGTGTCCTATGAACCCGGACCCCAAGATCCTTCTGATCTTCCACACTGCCAAGCGTCTTACCCGTAATATTATATTCTTTCATCCTATTCGACCTGCCAAAATGAACCACCACACACTTATCTGGGTTGAAGTCCATCTGCCACTTCCCTGCCCAGTCTTGCATCTTATCTATGTCTCGTTGCAACTGCTGACATCCCTGTACACTATCTGCAACACCTCCAACCTTTGTGTCATCAGCAAACTTGCCAACCCATCCTTCCACTTCCTCATCCAGGTCATTTATAAAAATCACAAAGAGCAAGGGTCCCAGAACAGATCCCTGGGGCACTCCACTGGTGACCGACCTCCATGCTGCAAAAGACCCATCTACAACCACTCTTTGCCTTCTGTGGGCAAGCCAGTTCTGAATCCACAAAGTAATGTCCCCTCGTATCCCATGCCCCTTCACTTTCTCAATAAGCCTTGCATGGGGCACCTTATCAAATGTCTTGCTGAAATCCATATAAACTACATTTACCGCTTTTCCCTCGTCTATGTGTCGAGTTACATCTTCAAAAAATTCAATTAGGCTCGTAAGGCATGATCTGCCTTGGACAAAGCCGTGCTGGCTATTTCTGATCATACTATTCCTCTCCAGGTGTTCATAAATCCTGCCTCTCAGGATCTTCTCCATCAACTTACCAACCACTGAGGCTAGACTCACCGGTCTATAATTTCCAGGGCTATCTCTTCTCCCTTTCTTGAATAACGGAACCACATCCGCAATCCTCTGGAACCTCTCCCCTCTCCATTGATGATGCAAAGATCATCGCCAGAGGCTCAGCAATCTCTTCCCTCGCCTCCCACAGTAACCTGAGGTACATTCCATCTGGTCCCGGCGATTTATCTAACTTGATGCTTTTCAAAAGCTCCAACACATCCTCTTTCCTAATGTCCACATGCTCAATCTTCTCAGTCCACTGCAAGTCTGTACTGCAACTACCAAGATCCTTTTCCACTGTGAATACTGAAGCAAAGTATTCATTGAGTACCTCTGCCATTTCTACCGGTTCTATACAGACTTTCCCACCGTCACATTTGATAGGTCCTACTCCTTCAGATCTTATCTTCTTGCTCTTAACATACTTGTAGAATGCCTTGGGGTTTTCCTTTATCCTGTCTGCCAAGGCCTTCTCATGACCCCTTCTTGCTCTTCTAATTTCCCTCTTAAGTTCCTTCCTACTAATCGTATACTCTTCTAGATTTCTAACATTACCTAGCTCCCTGAACCTTTTGTAGGCTTTTCTTTATATAGATAGTATATCTCATTAAAACTCAAAATTTAGTAGAATAAACAAAAATTGAAGTATTGCTCCTTTTTCTATCTTGCCTCCTGCAATCACCACCCACCGCGCGCATGCGCGCACGCGCGCACACACCTGTTTCATTTGTTTTATATTAGATCTTCCTCCAGATTACCAATAATTGTCTTTTTCACAAATGCATGAAGATCATTGTTTTCCTTACAGGCCATTGAAAACTTTTCTGTTAATTTTTTAAAAAGTTTGTTGATGTCGCAGATGTAGAATGATTGAAAATATATATTGTAAAGAAAGATTTATAATTAAAACATAGGGACCGACTGCCTCCATCAACCTGCTTATTTTTGATTGTTTATCATATATGTTGCTTTCTTACAACTTAGTGTGTTGAGTGGACCACTGAATCAGTTAACGAGTGGCTAAAAGATGCCTGCTGTGCATTAATAAGATGGCACCTGTGTCCTTATTAATATACCATTGCATTAATTCCTAAGGGATGATTAGTTGCATGAAAGAATCCATCTTTTTCTGATTTATCTTTGATCCTAAACTTAGTGATGCAGCAACAAAGCCAATTAAATAATTGTTAGTTCCTCAATTACTGCACTTTGTGTTGGACTTGCAATAATAGCTGCAGTAATTTTATTATATTGGTATTGCAGATAAAGTAAACAATAATTATTAAATCTAAGTCTAACCTTAGAGTAGGCTGCTCATGGTTTAACCGTTTGGTCTGGGCCTCAGCTGTACCACTGGAGGGTGGTGCTGAGAGGCCTCCAGATGAGGAGGGAAGGAAATAGAATGAGACTAGCTGCTGTGTGCCATCTGCTGCCCCAGTGCCGAGCTATTGGAGGTAGCTGTCTGTCCTGCTCTTCTCATTTTAGGATGTGCTATTATTTGGAGGTTCCAGTAAAAAGAGGGAGATGAGTTGAAATATAGATTAAATTTGGGCATCTTCAAAAATATCTTAGGCAGAGTAGTGATTAATTTGCAACTAACCCTTATTGTTGATGACTTGGCTTCATTTTTTATAACGATATGTCAAAGCTGATGAGGGATAGGGGAACTTTATTGATGACATCATACTCCTTAAAAACAAACTTGTTTGAAGTTTTAAATACACCACTTATCATTCCAACTAATCTGATTCACTTGAAACTAATTACCAGCTTATCAAATAAGTGATTCTTGAGCTTTTGTAACATTTTGCTACGTACTAAATAGAATTGAAATTAGAGTTGAAATCATAATTCCAATTAAATATGTTTCTTTAAAAAATCTATGTATTGGAAAATGACACAATTAAAAATTGCTTACTGCTGAGCCATGCTTCAGCTCAATGTGCATGATTCAAATAAATACAGTTTGTTCACAACACTTGCAAAGGGAGCAAACTCTTATCTATGTTGTGTGTTTCAAAACCTCAAGGTGACTCGTGTTCGTGGGGAAATGTGGCGGCCATTTATAAGATTGTAAACATTGTAAGATTGCACAAAACCATGGGTAGAATTTTCCATTCTGGAGACGAAGTGCAGATGGGAGAATCAATGTGATTCCAGCTGGATGGCTGGTTGGATTAAGCCACATGATCTTCTGTTTTTCAGCTTATTAATTATGTATCAGTGAGGAACTTGTTGAATGGGATGGGCAGGGATCTGCCCTGCATTTTACCTCATGGGATGAAGGTTCTGATGCTATACTCAAACAGCACCCATACAGATAGTCACTCACCGCAGGCTGAGTGTATTATTTCACTCTGTTTTCAACAGCTCTCAAAAGATCTAAACTTTCTGCTCCATGGTTCAGTGAGACCTTGCTGCAAATTCTCCTCCAGGCTATCCAGGAAAAATGGGAGGTTCTTTTTCCTCGAAATGGAAGAGGATCTGACCTCACTGGCCCGGGAGGAGGTCGCCAGGGAGGTTTGTGTCATGGTCAACCCTCGTACAGTGCAGGAAAAAGATCAATGATCCGTTGCACTCCACCAGAGGAAGTGAAACTTCTACTCACTCCAAACTCTCACTCAATTGGTAGTCTAAAGGCTAGAGTTCATATGGATGTCACACATGACCAACAGATGGAGCAGCAACATTGGGTATCCATCAGCTACTTTTAATCTCACCATCTCATGTAAATTCTTGCACAAACGGCATCTTAATCCCGTTTGGGATGGACTCAGCACTCATGATAGACGTGCTTATTTCTGAACTGCTCAGCGGCACGGTAGCACAGTGGTTAGTACTGCTGCTTCACAGCTCCAGGGACCTGGGTTCGATTCCCGGCTTGGGTCACTGTCTGTGTGGAGTTTACACATTCTCCTCGTGTCTGCGTGGGTTTCCTCCGGGTGCTCCGGTTTCCTCCCACAGTCCAAAGATGTGTGGGTTAGGTTGATTGGCCAGGTTAAAAATTGCCCCTTAGAGTCCTGAGATGCGTAGGTTAGAGGGATTACCGGGTAAATATGTGGGGGTAGGGCCTGGGTGGGATTGTGGTCGGTGCAGACTCGATGGGCCGAATGGCCTCCTTCTGCACTGTAGGGTTTCTATGATTTACACACCCCATTGCATTATCCATGGGTTATAGCAGTGGCTAGGCAAGAAGGGATAGGGAATCTTAACCTTGCTCCAGGTGCCCCTTCTCAAGGAGTCAGGGAAGGGCCTTTGGGCACCCAAAGGGAGGAGGTGTGCTGGCCATACTTCCCGGGGCATCAACCCCGGACACTCAAGTGTTTTGCCGCTTAAAATCCCCTCTACCAGTGACCCCATCAAATCCAGCAGATCAGACCAAAGACAGTGTATCTGCTCCACAGCAGGAGACCTTAGCAGACTGATGCTCCCAGGCCTCTGGCTCGCCAAAGTCATCTCAGGGAGCAGAACATAGCAGTTAGGCTGCCTCCCACTCTGCTGTGGATGTCAGGGTGCACCTAGATGTAACAGTAGGGTTTGGAAAATTGAGAAGTTTTGAATGCACAGTGCAGAATTGAGAGTGGCACAGTGGTTAGCACTGCTGCCTCTCAGCGCCAGGGACCTGTGTTCGAACCCGGCCTCAGCTCACTGTCTGTGTGGAGTTTGCACATTCTCCCCGTATCTGCATGGGTTTCCTCCGGCTTCCTCCCACAGTCCAAAGATGTGAGGGTTAGGTTGATTGGCCATGCTAAATTGACCATAGTGTTAGGGGGACTAGCAGGGTAAATACATGGGATTACAGGGATAAGGCCTGAGTGGAATTGGGGTCGGTGCAGACTCGATGGGCTAAATGGCCTCCAGCACTGTATGGATTCTATATTCTATGATCTATGAATTTGGCACAAGTGTTCATTCCCTGTTTATAATTTGCACTATTGTGAACAAGTTTGCATTCATTCCTGTCCAAGTCTCGGGCATTCACTGGCTAATCAGAATGACTCAAAGTCCCATGCCCCCCCGATGCTGTCACACTGAGACTGTTGTTTGTGGGTGTAACAAGCATTTGTTGGGATCAATGTTAGGATCCTTTCTCCCACGTTCTCCTTGCAATGGTATTTATGGTATGACTGAGCTTTTAGGAAGAGTAGTATTCATCGTTGCGCACCTCAGCTTTTCACGCCGTCCTGCAGCATGTTTTCATCTCCTCATTTAAGGCTGAACGTTATTCATTTCTTAGCTCCCATTCTCCCCATGCATGGCGCTGAGTGATGGGAGTAGGTTCCACTTAGGGACATTAGAAATGTCTCTCGGCGGGGAATGAGTGTGTGACGTTAGAGATGTGTGCTTCTCCTGATGAATCTGTCTACTCACCTGTGAAGGTTGTACTTGCTCCTGAATGGCCACTAGTGGTGCTTCACAGAGTCCTTTTGTAAAGGCACAGAATGCACCCTGATATGGAATTCATTGCATGACTGTGCACAAGTTGACTTGGGGTAGATAAAAAAGATTGACCTTTGTGAGGTGGATGATGTTGAGAACTGTAATTCTATGAAAGCAGTGCTTTGGCACATCTCCTGAGTGCTCAGCAGGATCTATGAAGGGAAGTTGTCATTGATTGCTCAGTCAAAACTGACTGGACCACCTTCCTCCCTAATGCCAAGGCAATGCAAGATCTAGACTTGGTAGGCTTCCAATGAATGCAGGGAGTGTTTGTAAATAATCAAACCATGGTTCTGCTGAGTCGCTTCCTGAGGACAATGCGAACATAATTCACAGCCTTGGATGTATGCTGTAGAGTAACAGATCTCTGCATCCAGATGCCCGAGATCATATCATGGTTCAGTAGCAAGATGACACCTCTGCATTATTCATCCATGAGAGCTGACGGTGGGAAATTATAATATGGAACAAAGAAATGGTAGAACAATTGAGCACCTACTTTGCTTCTGTCTTCACAAAAGAGGGCACAAATAACCTCCTAGAAATGTTAGAGAACCCAGGGTCTAGTGAGCGGGTAGAATTGAAGGAAATCCACATTAGTAAGAAAATGTTGCAGATGAAATTAATGGAGTTAAAGGCTGACAAATCACCAGGGCCTAATAATCTATACCCCAGAGCAATGAAGGAAGTGGCCCTTGAAATATGGGATGCAATTGGTGGTCATCTTCCAGATTCTATAGACTCTGGAGAATTTCCTACCGATTGGAGGGTGGCAAATGTAACCCCACTATTTAAAAAGGGAGGGAAAGAAAAAAGGTAGGATTACAGACCAGTTAGTCTGACATCAATAATGGTAGGATTACAGACCAGTTAGTCTGACATCAATAATGGCTAGAGTATTATAAAAGACGTGATAACAGAACATTTGGAAAGCATTGATAGGATTGGACAAAGCCAGCGTGGGTTTATGAATGGCAAATCGTACTTAACAAATCTACTGGATTTTTTTTTAGGATGTAACTTGTAGAGTGGACAAGGGAGAACCAGCGGATGTGGTGTATTTGGACTTTCAGATGCTTTTAATAAGGTCCTTCGTAAGAGTTTAGTGAGCAAAATCATAGCATGTGGGAGAGGGGGTAATGTATTGGCATGGATCAAAAATTGGTTGATAGACAGGAAACAGAGATCGGGAATAAATAGATCTTTTTCCGAGTGGCAGGCGGTGACTAGTGGAGTAGCACAGGGATCAGTGCATGGGCCCCAGCTGTTTATGATATATGTAAATAACCTGGATGAGGGAACCAAATGTAACTTAGAAATCTTAGAAACCCTACAGCACAGAAAGAGGCCATTTGGCCCATCAAGTCTGCACTGACCATAATCCCACCCAGGCCCTACCCCCACATCCCTACATATTTACCCACTAATCCCTCTAACCTACGCATCCCAGGACACTAAGGGCAATTTTTTTTAGCATGGCCAATCAACCTAACCTGCACATCTTTGGACTGTGGGAGGAAACCGGAGCACCCGGAGGAAACCCACGCAGACACGAGGAGAATGTGCAAACTCCACACAAACAGTGACCCAAGCCGGGAATCGAACCCAGGTCCCTGGAGCTATGAAGCAGCAGTGCTAACCACTGCTATCATGCCGCCAAAAAACATTTCCAAGTTTGCTGACAACACAAAACTGGGTGGAATTGAGAGTTGTGAGGAGGATGCAAAGAGGCTTCGAGGTGATTGAGATAAGTTGAGTGAGTGGGCCAACACATAGCAGATGCAGTACAATCTGGCTCAATGGGAAGTAATACGCTTGGTGTGAAAAACAGAGTATTATTTAAATGGTGATGTATTGGGAAGTGTGGATGTACAAAGGAATGCCCTTGTACACCAGTCTATGAGAGTCCGGAGCAACAAGCAATTAGGAAGGCAAATATTATGTTGGCCTGCATTGCAAGAGGATTTGAGTTCAGAAATAGGTATGTCTTATTGCAGTTATGATGTGGAGATGCCGGCGTTGGACTGGGGTCTTGTCTGGAGACAATACACATCTTTTTAGCCTGTCTTGATGCTCTCTCCACTCACGTTGTTTGTATCTTAAAGACTTGATTAGCTGTAAGCATTCCAACCATTATTCATGTAAATTGAGTCTGTGTCTTTATATGCCCTGTTTGTGAACAGAATTCCCACTCACCTGAAGAAGGGGCTTGGGGCTCCGAAAGCTTGTGTGGCTTTTGCTACCAAATAAACCTGTTGGACTTTAACCTGGTGTTGTTAAACTTCTTACTGTTATTGCAGTTATACAAGGCCTTGGTGAGATCAAGCCTGAGTATTGCATGCAGTTTTGGTCTCCCTACCTAAGAAAGGATACAATTATCATAGAGTGGGTGCAGTGAAGATTCACTATTCTGATACTGGGGTTGGGGGAATGTCCTATGATGTGCGATTGGTTCAACTGAGCCTGTATTCACTGGAATTTAGAAAGATGAGAGGAGATCTGATTAAAACATATGCAATTCTAACAAGGTTGGACAGACTAGATGCAGGGAGGATGTTTTCCTTGGTTGGGGAATCTAGAACCGGGAATACGGGGTAGACCATTTAGGACCGAGATGAGGAAAACATTTTTCACTCAAAAGGTAGTGAACCTGTCAAATTCTCTACCACAGAAGGCTGTGGGGGCTGAGTCACAATAAGTTCAAGAAAGATTATTTTTAAGATTTTGGGTGGCACAGTGGTTAGCACTGCTGCCTCACAGCGTAAGGGACCAGAGTTCGATTCCCGGCTTGGGTCACCATCTCTCTGGAGTTTTCACGTTCTGCACCCTCGGGTGCTGCACTTTCCTCCCACAATCCGAAAGACGTGCTGGTTAGATGCATTGGCCATGCTAAATTCTCCCTCAGTATTATGTAAGCCTACTTGTGACAGTAATAAATAAACTTTAAAAAGAAAACTTCAGTAGGATCAAAGAATATCGGGAAAAAGCGGGAATATAGCATTAAGATTGAGGATCTGCCATAATTATATTGAATGATGGAGCTGGCTCAAAAGGCCAAATGGTCTACTACTCCCAGTTTCTATGTAAGTGTCATGTGAGCTCCATGTGTACCTAGCACAAACATACTTGATCTGTTTTCTGTGAGCAGAAATGAACTGGATGTTCTGACAGTTCTGATCCTATTAATGAATCTCGGGCTGCAGCCAGGCCACATGTGTGCTGTTGATGGTGCCATGCACTTGCAGGAAGTTTGAGATCACAAAGAATTACACAGCTTTGGCAGCCTGGCTTGTTTCATCCAAGATGTAGAGATGCCGGCGTTGGACTGGGGTAAACACAGTAAGAGTTTTAGCAACACCAGGTTAAAGTCCAACAGGTTTATTTGGTAGCAAATGCCATTAGCTTTCGGAGCGCTGCCCCTTCGTCAGATGGAGTGGAAATCTGCTCTCAAACAGAGCACAGAGACACAGAAATCAAGTTACAGAATACTGATTAGAATGCGAGTCTCTACAGCCAACCAGGTCTTAAAGATACAGACAATGTGAGTGGAGGGAGCATTAAGCACAGGTTAAAGAGATGCGTATTGTCTCCAGACAGGACAGCCAGTGAGATTCTGCAAGTCCAGGAGGCAAGCTGTGGGGGTTACTGATAGTGTGACATAAACCCAACATCCCGGTTTAGGCCGTCCTCATGTGTGTGGAACTTGGCTATCAGTTTCTGCTCAGCGACTCTGCGCTGTCGTGTGTCGTGAAGGCCGCCTTGGAGAACGCTTACCCGAAGATCAGAGGCTGAATGCCTGTGCAGAACTGCACATAATGGTGAGCTTTCCTGAAAAGGCTGTCTGTCACCTTACTTTGTGTTTTGCCGATTGTGAGATTCTGCAAAGGTCCCCAGTGGAGACCTGGACGGACCTGCTAACAAAACGTTCAGTGCAGCAGTAACCTATAGAGCAACCGGCATTGGATGCCCTCCAGGTCCATGTGGCGTGAGTTCTGCACTAAGAATGTGGTAAATATGAGCTACCAGATCCCTAGACAAGCAAAGGTGGCTTCACTTATCTCCATGTATAAGCTCTGTTTACTGTAGACTGTTGGTCACACAAATCCCTTTGTGGATTTGGCTCTTCATCAGCACCTGGTGAGGCCTCACTGGCTCTTGATCCTCAGGGTGATGATTTTCCCTGATCTGTGCGAATCAGCGACGGATTCTTCTCCTCCATTCTAATCATAGCTATCAACAGGGCAGTGTTGCCTGCAGCCTGCATTCTTCACAATCATTGGCAGTCCCCCTTGAATGGCCTCCCTCCACATAAAAGGCAGGAATCCAGTTTCTCGCCCTCGACTTCCCTCAGTCTGTACATGGTATTCCCAGGCCACCCTTGTAGGATATCATTCTGCAGGAGGACAGGTGACTGAGCTTTCCCTTCAGATGTGGCTGCGCATTCACAATGAGGATCTTAATTCAGGTTAAAAGACACATGGGCTATAAAGCACAGTCAGGCTTCTGGTGGTTATCTTCCAGTGGCCTTGACAATAACTATTGATGCCCAATCCTTGCACTAGGCTCATGACCACAAGCAATGTGGATGCTGAAATCTGAAACAAAAACAGAAATGCTGAAAAAGCCCAGCTGGTCTGGCAGCATCTGTGTAGAGTGAAACAGAGATAACATTGAAGAGTCATGCAGACTTGAAGAGTTAGAGAGGGAGAAATGTGATGAATTATATACTGTGTAAGAGGCAGGAGCAGGGTCTACTGTATTTGCTGCTCCCAATGTGGTCTCCTCTACATTGAGGAGACTAAATGCAGCCTGGGTGACCAGTTTGTTGAACGCCTTCGCTCAGTCCACAAGCATGGCCCCAACCTTCCTGTTGCTTTCTATTTTAACTCAGCACTTTGCTCACATGCCTACATGTCCATCCTTGGCCTGCTACAATGCTCAGCACAAGCTGGGGGAGCAGCACCTCATCTTCTGATTAGGCCAATGACAGCCCTCTGGACTCAACACTGAATTCAACAACTTTAGGCTGTGACCTTCTCCATCTTGACCCTTTCTTTAATATGCATTTAATGTACAGGACATTTTTCTGGCCCAATGCAAAAGCCCCCCCCCCCCCCCCCCCCTCCCCCCATCACCACCAGGCTATCTCTCATTTATTCTTACATTTTGCTTTCACTGAGCACTGACCTTTGATTCTCCCATTAACACATTCTGATGTCTTACCTTTATGCAATTACCAGCACCTTTCTCTGACATTAACATTTCCTCTGTCATGTGACCTACACATCTTTGTTCCAATTTGGGCCTGGGGTTTATCTGCTTTTAAGCCGCTAAAACTTCCTCCCTCTCAATGCTAATTTGTTCAGTTATATCACAGTCCCCCTCCCTGATTTTTATAGCCACACCGTCCTTCTCGAGAGTGAACACAGTTGTAAAAAAGCTCATTTAATACCTCACCTCATTCCAGATTTACTAATTTAAATTCTCACAACTGCTATGGTGGGATTTGAACTCCTACTTCTGGAGTACTCATCCAGGCCTTTTGGATTACTAGTCCAGTAACTTTGCCATAATAACTTGCATGTTTTTATAAAGCTTATTCTAAGGGTTGGATTTTTAAAACTTGCATAGGGAACACACAAAGGCAATAATAGTAATAAATTCTGACTGCCGAGTAGTGAATTTTTGTGTTATTATTAAGAATCTTGGTCATGACTTTGCATTTTTTTAGTGAAATTCTTCTGTTGATTCGTCTGCACATGAACAATGGGTGTACTTGTGGTGTATTTGTCTTGCCTGTTCTGATTATATTCAGTGAGGCAGATAAGCCTTAAGCTTTGTCACCCTCTCCTACCTCTGCAATATTTTATTGTTCACCATTTCATTGCAATCTACCTAACCTTTATTTATTTTTCCCCAATACATCCCACGCACCCTTCCAACCCCCTGTTGTACAACTAGCTTAATATTGCATCACAAACTCCAGCATGGTCTCATCTGCTCTGAAAAGTTCAGTATCACGGTAGGTGATATTGATTGCAATGCAGTTAATAAATGTCATGCATTATGGGGAGATGGTGGCGTAGTGGTAATGTTGCTAATGTCGTCAGACTAGTAATCCAAAGGCCCAGGCTAATGCTCTGGAGACGTGTTTTTGAATCCCATCACCACAGCTGGTGGAATTTGAATTCAGTTAATAAATCTAGAACTAAAAAAGCTTGTCTTGGTAATAAAGGACCATTGTCAAAATCTGCTGTCCTTACCTGGTCTGGCCTATGTGTGCCTACAGATCCAAAACAATGTGGTCTGGCCCCAACTATTTGCAATCTATGCTGATAGCCAAATTTGACACTAAAATAGGTGGGAAAGCAAGTGGCAGTGAGATAGGAATTCAGAAATTTACAAGTAGATAGGGATAGGGCCAAAATTTGGCAGATGGAAAACCACTGTGCCACTATCTCTGGTGGGTCAGTCTTCTCGGTGGACAGAATGTACCCAAGGATGGTGATGGTGGTGTCTGCGAAATTGTCTGTAAGAGATGATTCTGCGATTATGACGCTATTGCTTGACTGGCCTCCCAAGCTAGCATAAGAACTAGGAACAGGAGTAGACAATTCAGCCCTTAAGCCTGCTCCACCATTCAGTATGATCATGGCTGATCTCCTCTTGGCCTCATCTCCACTTTCCTGCCTGCTCCCCATAAACACTTGCTACTAATTAAAAACATACCTATCTTCTCAGATTTGTTTAGTGTTCCAGTAGCAACTTCACTCTGGGGTAGAGAATTCCACAGATTCATGACCCTTTGAGTGAAGTAATTCTTCCTCATTTCTGTTTTAAATCTGCACCCCTTAGCCAAAAACTATGGCCCCTCATTCTAGAATGTCCATCAAGAGGAAAATCCACACTCTGTCTGCCCTGTAAATCCCCTTTAGCATCTTATATACCTCAATTAGATCTCCTCTCATTCTTCTAAACTCGAACGATTATAGGCCTAAACCGCTCGATCTCTCTTCATAAGACAAATCCTTCATCCCTGGAATCAATCAAGTGAAGCTTCTCTGAACTGCCTCCAATGCATTTATGTCCTTCCTCAAGTAAGGGGACCAAAACTGTGCGTAGTACTCCAGATGCAGTCTCACCAATGTCCTATTCAGTTGCAACAGCACTTTCCTACTTTTAGACTCTGTTCCATTTGCAATTAAAGGCAAAATTCCATTTACCTTTCTTATTACCAGATGCACCTGCATACTATCTGCGATTCATGCACAAGGGCACCCAGATCCCTCTGCACCAAAACATTTTGAAATTTCTCTCCCGTGAGATAATAAGTTGCCTTTTTATTCCTCCAATCAAAAGGATAATCTCGGTACTGACCGAGCTGGCTAGACTGGGACATAGCTGCTAAACTGGGTCTGCAGCAGGTGATGAGGGAATCAAAAAGAAGAAAAAATATACATGATCTCGTCCTCCCCAATCTACCTGCTGCATCTGTCCATAATGGTATTGGTAGGAGTGATCATTGTATAGTCCTTGTGGGGACAAAGTCCCATTTTCACATTGAGAGTACCCTCCATCATGTTGTGTCACCATGCTAAAGATTTTGAACAGATCTAGCAACGCAAAACTGGACACCATGAGGCACTGTGGACTATCAGTAGCTTCAACAGAATTGTATAAACCAAAATCTGAAGCTCATAACCTGGCATATCCCCCATTCTATCATTACCATACAGTCAGGGATCAACCCTGACTGAATAAAGAGTGCAAAAAGGCATGCAGGGAGCAGCACCAGGCATGAAGCCACAACACAGGACTACTTGTGTGCCAAGTAACGAAAGCAGCAAGTGATAGACAGAGCTAAGCAATGAACAAATCTAAGTTTTGCACTCCAACCACATCCAGTTTTGAATGCTAGTGGACAATAAAATAACTAACAGGAGGAGGCTCCAAAAAATACCTTCATCCTCAATGATAGAGGAACCCAGTACATCAGTGCAAAAGAACATAGAACATTACAGCGCAGTACAGGCCCTTCGGCCCTCGATGTTGCGCCGATCAGTGGAACCAATCTAAAGCCCCTCTAATCCACACTATTCCAATATCATCCATAAGTTTATCCAATAACCACTTGAACGCTCTCAACGTTGACGAGTCTACCACTGCTGCAGGCAGGGCATTCCACGCCCTTACTACCCTCTGAGTAAAGAACCTACCTCTAACATCTGTCCTAGATCTCTCACCCCTCAATTTAAAGCTATGTCCCCTCGTGCTAGCCAACACCTTCCGAGGAAAAAGGCTCTCACTATCCACCCTATCTAATCCTCTGATAATCTTGTATGCCTCTATTAAGTCACCTCTTAACCTTCTCTCTAACGAAAACAACCTCAAGCCCCTCAGCCTTTCCTCATACGATTTTCCCACCATACCAGGCAACATCCTGGTAAATCTCCTCTGCACACTTTCCAACACTTCCACATCTTTCCTATAATACGGCGACCAGAACTGTACGCAATACTCCAAATGCGGCCGCACCAGAGTTTTGTACAGTTGCAGCATGACCTCCTGGCTCCGAAACTCAATCCCTCTACCAATAAAAGCTAACACACCATACGCCTTCTTAACAACCCTATCAACCTGGGTGCCAACTTTCAGGGATCTATGCACATGGACACCCAGATCCCTCTGTTCATCCACACTACCAAGTATCTTACCAGGCTGAAGCATTTGCAACAATTTTTAGCCTGAAGTGCCAAGTGGATGATCCATCTCGGCTCCACCTCAGGTCTCCAGCATCACGCATGCCAATCTTCAGCCAATTCAACTCACTCCATGTCAAGGTATCAAGGAACGGCTGAAGGCACTTGATATGACAAAGCTATGGATCCTGATAGTGTTCCAGCAATAGTACTGAAGACTTGTGCTCCAGAACTAGCTGCACCCTAAGCCAAGCTGTCCCAGTACAGCTACAACACTGGCATCTACCTGACAATGTGGAAAACTGCCCAGGTGTGTCCTGTACACAAAAAGATGGACAAATTCAGTCCCATCTGTCTACTCTCGATCATAAAGTGATGTAAAGTGTCATCAACAGTAAAATCAAGCAGTGCTTGCTCAACAAAACATGCTCACTGCCATCCAGTTTGGACTCCAAGAGGGTCACTCAGCTGCTGACCTCATTACAGCCTTAGCCAAATCATGAACTGAACTTCAGAGGTGAGGTGAAAGTCACTTCCCTTGACATCAAGGCAGTGTTTGACCGAGCATGGCATCAAGAAACCCTAGCAAAACTGGAGTCAATCGGAATTGGGGGGAATCTCTCCAGTGGTTGGAGTCATAGTGAGCATAAAGGCTGTGGCTGTTGGAAGTCATAACTGCTTCATCAATGATCTTCTCTCCAGCATAGTCAGAAGTGGGAGCATTCGCACATTCACTTTGTGATGACTCAGATACCGAAGCACTCAATATCCATATGCAACAAGACCTGGGCAATGTTCAGACTCGGGCTGACCAGTAACACTTGTGCCACACAAGTGTAAGGCAATGGCCATTCCAGCAAGAGAGAATCCAACCACTACCCCATGACATTGAATGGTATTACCATCGCTGAATCCCTGACTGTCAACATCCTGGGGGTTAACATTGACCAGAAGCTGAAATGGACCAGCCATATAAATAGTGTGGCTACACGAGCAGGTCAGAGACTGGAAATTCTGCAGAGTAACTTTCCTCCTGACTTTCCACAGCCTGTCCACCATCTACAAGGCACAAATCAGGAGTTTGATGAAATGCTCTCCACTTGCCTGGACGAGTGCAGCTCCAACAACACTCCAGATTCTATACCATCCAAGACAAAGCCCACTTGATTGGCATCCCATCCACTAACTTCAACGTCCACTCCCTCCATCACCACATAGTTCATACCATCTATAGGATACACTGCAGCAACTCACCATAGCTCCTTTAACAGCACTTTCCAAACCCACAACCTCTACCACCCAGAAGGACATGGCAGCAGATGCATGGGAACACCACCACCTGCAAGTTCCCTGACTTGGAAATGTATCACTGTTTCTTTGTTGCCGAGTCAAAATCTTGGAACCCACCTCCTAGAAGACAGCTCACCAGCACCTTCTCAAGGGCAATTAGGGATGGGCAATAAATGCTGGCCTAGCCAGCAATGCTCACATCCCCTGAAAGAATACAAATAAGTCACCAACACAGCCTTCCTCTTGCATCCCCATACATAATTACATTTTGATAATTTTATATCAATGCACAAAATAATTCAAACAAGTTGCACTAAATATTGTATGCACATTACAGATAAAAACACTTAACATGGTATACCTTTTAGTATTTTTTTTCAGTGTCCCTGCATCACCAAGAGTCTCACTTTGTAATGCTGAAGTTTTGATTTATGCTTACTTAGACTCTGGTTGTCTCTTTCCATTTAACTTCTGGTTCTCTCAGTTCTGCTGTACCTCGTATTCAAAATTCTATTAAAACACGTTTGCTGATATTTGCCATCCAATATCCTCACTGTGGCTTCTTGGTAGAAAACAATTTACAGTTCGTATTTTTTTAAGAGATCAGATGAGGTCAGTTTAAGATCTCCTCTGAGTGAACTGTACTAAAGACTCAATCTGGATGATATGCTCAAGTCCCTGGAGTGAGACTTGAACCCATAATCCCTGTGACACTGAGGTGAGAGTATTACCACTGACCGGCCTGAGAAAGCATTATAAATCTCAAAGCATGTGGCAAAATGTGATCCCTTGGAGTGCTGTGGAACACCAGCTGCCAAACTGCAGAAAATTTTCACCATCAGACTGGCTAACCCCAGGATTGCCGGAGAATGCTGTAAATCCTTGGGACCAATGCCTTGTGTTATTAAATCCCACAGCTTTCTTTGCCACTGCTCGTAACTTGTGCTGCTAAAAGTCTGGTCTGTATGCTATAAGCACCTTGTGTTTACGTATCTAGTTTATTATGAGCAATGCCACAGGAAATACTGGAAGTCAGAGTACGTTGCTTTGTGGCTGGACTTTGCGGGGTGGATGTGGATGGGTGGGGGTTTGATGTAGTTTGACGTTTGCCATCATTACATCTGGAACAACAATCTCAGCATGTTGTGGATGTGTTGATTAGCACAGAAATTTGAAGTTGCGGCCTGTCACTCAGGCTCCGTCCGTCATAGGCTTCAGTGTGGCCCCCGCCCAATCAGGCAGTCATAAAATCAGCTCAAATTACAACATTCCTGTCCCCACATCTTTGTTTGAACAACTTCTTCTGGTGTTTTTTATTATGTACAACTGGATTTCACCGATGATGTGAATAATTAAACTTGATGAACAATGAAATCGGCCCTGGAACTATTTTAGAATTGTGGAGTGCTGTCAAATTATTAAATAGTGGACTTTTAAAATATTTTGTGTCTTCCCTTTTGGCTGGGGTGGAGGAGGAGTGAGGGGGGTTGCCTGTGAAAATCCTTTAATGTGATTGGTGTAGAAATGCTGAAATCAATTGTGGCCAGAGGAGTGAAATTCTTGCAAAGGATATTACTAGATTTCTCTCTGAGACTTGACTTTTAAGGTCAGCAGCAAGAACCGTTGTTTCATCGATGACTGCAAATCCTGGCCCTAGGTATCAAGATCACTGATTTGCACCTTAGAATGGAGTGCAATAATATTGTTACTGCAGTTGGGCATTGGAGAATTAAATGTTGTAGGACATGAAGGTTAAATTGGAAATGTTGGGATCCAGAAAAAAGTGGTAGGAAAGGATTGCATTTTGAAGCTCTATATTGGGAGCTATATTATCTATTTTGGAGGAGCCTTACTGGGGAGGAGTATGACGGTGCCTATTTTAAAAGTTGGCCTGAAAATTGAGCAGCTCTTGGAAAATGTAAAGCATTTATCCAAAATCCTCATTAAAATAAAAACCTTCTCAAAATAAACATGTCTACAAGAATTGTCTAGGTGATTTGAAAACTTCTTGAACTTGACGTTGCACTCTGCTATACAATTGAATATGTGATTCGTCAAGAACCACTCTTGTCTGGGCCTGAGACAGTTTGTTTCTATTTTTAAAAACTTTTCTATTGAAAGCCTGTGAATGTGGAAATAAGTTGAACTTGTACAGGTACAAATTACTTTTGAACGTAAAGTACAGAATTTCTCAAATCACTGAACCCCTGTTGAGTCAGGATTCTGATTGAGCACTCGTGGTAATTCTGGAATGCAGGGTCATACAACAGCCCAGTCATACAAGTATTCCCTGAGGACTGAGAGACATTATGCCAGGCTGTCTGGAGCAATCATTTGAAGTGGGTGATGGAAAGCCACTTTGGTTTGGGTTTTTTCATTTTTTCCTCTCGCTCCCCTCTTTCAACCAATGGAAAAAGTTGAACACATTTGGGTGTAACTAATGAAAATACATGAAGTGTAGAAAGCATTTCCAGCATTTAACGGTCGAGCAGTGTGCAGTATATTATTCACACATGTCCAGCAGCAAGACACTTTGAAACACTTCTGTCAGAGCTTGGGATTTTAATGTCGGCGTTTGAAAAACACGATTCACAGGTGGGGGTTAAGGTCTACTATGTGAATATTATCATTCCTTCAAAATAAGTATTTTGTTATTTGCTATGTAGAGCACGAGCTTTAAACTTTGTCAAATATGTACAACGTTAAAGGAAGTTGTTCTAAGATTATGTACCAGTTGATTTTTTAAAATATGTTTTCATAACTTCAGGTTCAATATCTGGTGATTAATAATGTGGCGTTTTTCATTATTCTGTGCTCTCCATAATACCGTAAGAAGTATAGCCTAGACCCTGGGTTAATAGCTTTTGTCAAGCCTGTGTGCTGAGTACTTGTGAAAAATTGAGTGCTACCTGCAGTGAATCTGTGCGGTTTCCAGTTTGTACATTCAAAAAGTCATCTGACCAATAGCCGTCTGTTTCTTCTTTGATTAAGAACTTCAGGTAATTTGTGGCTCTCAGTATATTGGTGGAAGGTGGGGAAAGGAGGGAGGGATATGAGAGGTGAAACTACCAGTTTGCAAACCAATTCCTAAAGCAGAAGGATTTCAAGGTGGTCAGACTGCCACTGTTTATTCAGATGTGTACAGGTAACTGAGTAGCTGTAATCATCCGTAAGGATTTATACTTCTGAACTCTCATACAAGAAAATAACTGAAAGTCTCTTGGATTCTGTATTAAGGTGCACAATTCTCATAACTCTGTTTGGGACCCCCTCACACCTCGGTTTTTCACAAGGTTCTCATCACAACCCAGCTTAGGATGCAGCATTTTCTTGCATAACTGCATTTCTGCAATTGACATTCATTCCTCTGATCCGTCAGCTCAGCAGTGCAATAAATACTCGATGCTGTCAAAATTATTGGAATTGGCAAATTATGTGATTCTATGTATAACCCAAGTTGGAGTTAATGTTAGGAGTTTGATTAGAAAACCCATCAGATGTTTCCTCTGTTTCACCCTGTAGAACTAACCTTTCCCAACTAGAAAGGATGGTTTTAGATTTTGGCCTCTTGTTGTGTTTGCAGAACAGTGTATTGCAATTTTTTGTGCATTGATTTTTGATAGCAGATGTGTTTCTGACAGAAGGGCTCATCCTCATCTTCAAGGGTCCTGGGTAAATATATGATTGATCGGTCAAATCCGTGGGATCTGAGTCATATGGTTTGATTTGTAAATATCCAAATAATAATTTAGAGACCAAAAGAGAAAATGTTGGAAAATCTCAGCAGGTCTGGCAGCATCTGTAAGGAGAGAAAGGAGCTGATGTTTCGAGTCCAGATGACCCTTTGTCACAAAGGGTCATCTGGACTTGAAACGTCAGCTCTCACCTCTCCTTACAGATGCTGCCAGACCTGCTGAGATTTTCCAGCTTTCTTCTTTTGGTTTCAGATTCCAGAACCTGTAGTAAATTGCTTTTAATAATTTAGAGACAGCCAATATACATGTAGTTGGACAACATTATGTTGGTTCATTGTGCCATTGAGCAAGTTTTATTCTTTCACATGTGAGCATCGCTAGCAATACAAGCTTTTCTGTCAATCCCCAATTTCAATTGAGAAGATGGTTATGAGCTGCTATCTTGAAATTCTGCAACCCATGTGGTGTAGGTACACCCACAGCGTTGTTACCAGGAGAATTCCAGGGTATTTACCCAGCAACAGCAAAATCAGGATGGAAATTAGCAAGGAGCATCTTAAATTGGTAATCTCTAGGTTACTCCCAGTTCTCAATGCAAGTGAGTACAGAAATAAAAGTTAAAGTACGTAGATGCATGGCTGGAAAGATGATGCCGAAGGGAGGGCTTTAGATTTCTTGCGCATTGAGACCAAGCTGGACAGGTTGCACCTTAACAGAATCATGGACTGATTTCCTTGAGTGATTTGCTCGTGCTTTTGGGGAGGATTTAAACTAACATGGCAGGAGTATGGGAAGAAGATGATCATAGAGAGTTGTACCAAGATGCACAGAATACTGGGAGAGACATAGCACTAAAATAGGAAATAGTAGGTATTGGATTCCGAATATTGAAGGGAGAAAGTAATGAAGTGTAAATCATGGATTACTGTGCATGTATGTGAATACATGGGGTGTGGTAAATAAGATTGGTGAGTTACCAGCACAGATTGTTATATGGAAATACGATGTGGCTATAAAAGAGACCTCGCTCAAAGAATGGTGGAACTAGATATTAAATATTATGATAGAAAAGGTGGAGATGTGGCAGTATTGATTAAGGAGAACATTGCAGTGCTTTGGCTAGAGTTAAGAAACAAGAGGTGCAATTACATTGCTCGGTGTAGCCTCTAGGCCACCATCCAGTGGCTAAGATGTAGAGCAGCAAGTTTGCAAGGAAGTGCAACAGATGTGCAAGAATTATAGAGCATTTCTAATAGGGGATTTTTATCCAGATATAGACTCTGAGATAGTAGTGAAGGGTAGAGATTAGCAAGAGTTTGTGAGCTGTGTTTAGGGAAGTTTTCAATAAGTTTCCAGTTCAATTAGGAAGTAGGCCCTCCTAGACTTAGTTCTTGGGAATGAGGTGGGTTAAGTGGGGAAACAGTGACAGACAGATGTCAGATTGATAATATAACAAAGAACCAGGCTGATTGTAGAAGGTCCAGAAGGGAAGTGAAAAAGCAAATAAGAAAAACCAAGAGAAACTATGAACAAGGACTGGCAGCTAATTGAAAGGAACTCCCAAAAGTCTTCTAGACATACAGAAATGGTAAAAGGAGAAGTGGGGCTGATTAGTAATGAGAAAGGAGATTTATACATGGAGCATAGCTGAGGTCTTAAATGAATACTTTGCATCTGTTTTTACCAAGGAATAAATTGCTGCTGAGGTCATGGTGAAAGAGCAGGTAATTCAGACACTTGAAGAGTTTAAATTTGATATGTAGGTGATATTGAATAGGCTGTCTGTATTTAATAGTTGAAAGGGCACCGGGACCGGATGAGATGCATCCAAGATACTGAGAGAAGTGAGGATGTAAACACCTGATTTTCCATGACACCAGTGAAAAACACCCCGGTCGACAACATGTCTGGATAAAGGTGACATGCAGAAGTTAGGACTTAACCTGAAGAATGCCTGGGGTTGCTTCCGGAGTTTGGGGTTGGAGTCTGCCAGCAATCCTGGAATATGACAGCTATGGGCGGGGGAGCATCTATCGGATGGATCCTTCAACTTCTGCGTCATCGAAGTAATGCACCTTCCAGCCTCACAGTTCCTGGAGATCCATCATAATTCTTTAGGTGGTTCACCTTTCAAATATGACACCCAGATATGATGGTGGGATGGGGCGGCACACTGGCACAGTGGTTAGCACTGCTGCTTTACAGTGCCAGGGACCCGGGTTCGATTCACTGTTTGTGTGGAGTTTGCATGTTCTCCCTGTGTCTGCTTGAGTTTCCTCTGGGTGCTCCGGTTTCCCCTCTCATTCTGAAAGACGTGCTGGTTAGGTACATTGACCCGAACAGGTGCAGGACTGTGATGACTAGGGGAATTTCACAGTAACTTCATTGCAGCGTTAATGTAAGCCTTACCTGTGACTAATAAATAAACTTTGACTAATGTGTGCCATCAAGCCCATTCCGCTACCAAAGTCAGCACAAAACTCCTGGATGCATAACTAATTATGCTGCGGCCGGAAGATATGGCACAGTTTCCTGGCACCCTCCACAATGACACTCCGTCTCTGCCCCACCAAGGGACTTAGTCCTAGATTGGAGAATTCCTCCTTTAATGTTCACAGCATAATTTTAACAATGTAAATGTGGCTTTGTGTCTATTGTGCCTATCTGTTGCATGGTGTTCGTCTTGAGCTTCCGCACTCTTTGCTGGTGCTGTATCTCTGTCTCTCTCTGGCAGGCAGGTATGTCTCTTTGTCTCTGCTACAAAGATTGGAAAATATCCAGTGTGCTCAGGGCTTCATAACTTGATTGGCTGCCTAGTCATGAGGCTGTTGGGAGTTCTACCCCGGTGGTCATTAACCACTGCTCATCAAGCAACATGTGGTATCAATCACCATTCCTTGGTATAGTATATCCCTAACCACCTCGTTTAATGCCATCATGCAACAAAGCTATGCCACAAAATGTTAAGCATATGCTTTACATTGTACATCTTCAGTTAGAGAGCCAGAAGACTAAAATCTTGCAAAACATGGCAATATAATGTCTACCCTGAGCAATAGTAGTTGTAGTTCAGTGAATTGAAGGTAAGCATGAACCAGTAGCTCTCACTTGGGGAAAACTGGTGGAAAAAGACACAGTGTGGAATTCTCCCAGCCAGCCCATGGCTGGTTTGGTGGTGGCTGGACATGATGATTCTGGCTGGAGCAAAAAAGCTGGAAACCTGCTGGCATAAAACCGTGTCACAATTCTCCCAATGTCGCTCTTCCAACTGGCAGGTGGTGCAAACATCTTTTGTATTAATTTGTATCTCCTGATTGCTTATTAAAACAGCTACCCGCTGGAATTACGTCAGATCGTCCAACCTTGCGTGAAATCAGTTGTGTCAGAGTCAAACCTGATTGCTAATTGGGGGGGTGTGCACAAAGCGGTGCTCAGTTCGCCAGAGACTTCCGGATGAGCACATCAACTTTCTACCATATTGTTGTAAGGCTCCTGATGCACTGTTCACCACTCTGACGGGGCAGCCTGCTTCCTCTCCTCATCTCCATGCCCAGCTGGTTTTCATGGACAGCACCTTGCTGCTGGACCTATGGATCGTCCTATGTCACTGAGTTCAGTTAGTACTGCCCCTTGGGTTTGGGAGTACAGGAATCGTCTTGTCCTTGATGCCACACAGGAGTGTTTATCTAGATAGCACTGAGCTGTGGCAGTCATGCTGCCACTACAACAAAGGTTTGAAATTTGATCAGAGTGAAATGTGAGGTGAAGCTCGGCATGAGGGGGTGTGGCCTAATGAAGGTAAGGGAGGTAATGTGGAAGGAGAGCTGTGCAAAGAGGTGGGGAGAAAGGACGAGGCTTCACAATGGCAGTCAGAGGGGCAAGGGTGAAGAAGATGAACAATGGAAGGCTGAGGGAAGACCGAGGGAAGCTGGAACCCAAAAGGTCTGCATGAAAAGCTCACCAGCAAGAGAGTCTAAGGGATACCACATCATTTACTAGAAGCAGATGCACAAAGACTTCAGATATGGTGGGTAGAGGTCCATGTGGGCATGGGCACCTGACAAGTAATGGCCTCGGTGGGAGGGTGTTTGAATCAAGGAACAAACTTCCGCTCGAGGCTGCTGTCCTTTTTCTTCAGGGTTGCTGACCTCCTGCATGGTCTGGTGAAGACAGATGGGCTGGAGACTGTTATGAGCATGCTGGACTGGTATTTAAATATGGCGCTGGGACCTTTGAACCCAGCAGCTGAGGACAGGCAGACGAATCAACTGCCAAGAGAGTCAGAGGGGAACTTGCTTGTGCATAGGTGGGTTAGGTTGATTGGCCATGCTAAAAATTGCCCTTAATGTCCTGGGATGCATAGGTTAGAGGGATTAGTGGGTAAATATGTAGGGATATGGGGGTAGGTCCTGGGTGGGATTGTGGTTGGTGCAGACTCGATGGGCCGAATGGCCTCTTTCTGTGCTGTGGGGATTCTAAGATAACTAATGAGCGTCCACAGGATCCTGCCATTCTGATTAGTGGGACAGGCATCACCAGAGCTGCCCGCCACTGCACCTAGTTTCAAAATGGGAGTATTCCACCCAGTTTTAATTGTGCTTACCAGTGTTAGCAATTGCTTGAAGTCCTGTGTTAATGGCAGCCCCAGTTGTTTAATTACTATCTTGCTGAGAATGTCTGCTGTTTTTAAAGTAGACATAAATGCAGGAATTTGAAACAAGCTGGTTGTTAAACTTAAGAACCAACAAACCAATTTCAGACTGAGTTCAGTGGGCATGGAAAGCCCTAAGAAGCACAAGCTGTTACTGTCCAGGCAAATTTAACAGTAGCATTTGGCATTGTAGAATTGGTAAGGAAAATTTGTTCTGAAAAGTTTGAGTAAAAATTGGTGCTCCGAGTTTAATTCAGCTCATTTGCTTTTCTGTGAAATTTATAGTGTGAAGGAGAGATGAATGTTAAAACCAAAATAATACTTTACAGCAGGAATACATAGTTACATTGGATTCTTCCAATGGATAATGTGCCAAACCATGAGATATTAAAAATATGTGAGCTAAAAAGCCACGTTAACGGCAAAATAGTGAAGAATGTGACTGAACTGGAGCATTTACAGATTAATTCTGACATGTTTGGTGTACAAAAATATTTTTATTGCATAATTCCATAAACAGCAAGTTTGTTTTTTGCACAAATCAAAATTTGCATTGTTTGGTTATGATTCATTACATATCACAGAGCACTCTTAAATACTTAAACTGGTTCTTAGTTATGTATATTTGATGAGCACAATTTTGACAAGATAATACTGTGCTCAAAGTAAGCACAGACCACCCACTCTTCCCACCACAACATGCATTTTCTTCTTGAACAATTCAGTTTTAGGCTCAGTATCTGTTCCATGTGTTGATTATTAGTGTGAGGAATTTTTTGATTGGCTTTAAATTAGTGTTATTTTGAACTTCTGTGTCTTGTACTGTTGAATTTCATGTAGTATTCTGGCTTGACTTCATCTACACTAATTTATGTTGCACACCTCCTGTGAGGTTTCCCATCAGTCTTCTCATTTTTTGGTTACAAAGCCCATGGCCTAAAAATCGGATGATGTGTGAACTGGGACACCGAACATAGAAATAATCTATTTATGATGTGATTATGCAATGTTCTTTTGTATCACACACAAGAAACTGTAAAATGCAGTATGTTTAATGAGTCAGTGAACTTTCTGCACTTTCTTCCCATCTGATGCATCATGAATATGGGTTGACTTGATCTCTCCAATGGATGTGAAATCTGTTAGTATCATTTTGGACAGCCTTTATTTTTATTAACATATCTATGTTTCAAACCTTAAGATTATTTTCCCGTGTAATTGGAGTTTAACCAAAAACCCTTCCAGATGATGAAAGTTTTCAATAAGCAGTGGGTATTTATATTGACCTGCTCAGTAATGACAGGCAGAGGCAATGCACCTCTTTATAGGCATATAATCTTCATTGCTCTTTAATGACCAAATGATCTAAGACAAAAGCACAATTCCTGTTAAACTACAAAGAAACATGGCATTCTTAACTTTTTGTCCACATACTCTGGGATACCTTGGCATTTCAGCTTTATTAACATCTAATTAGTCTGTTTGAGCTCTATAATTTTAGTTAACATGCAAGCTGCATGTGACTGACTATAGTGATGAATTGTCTCTGCTATCGGAATTTTTTTTAAACTATGAAAATAAACCACTACCAGCTGTAGTAAGTATGGAAATAAATCTCTTGCCTGTTAGAATTATGAAGCACATTTTTTTTGCTCAGCAAAGTAGTGACAGACAATTGCTTAGTTCCTGCAATGAGATTGTAGAATGATGACTTTTCCACAATAATTATATTGGTATCAGACATCAGTTACACACAGGTTTTTGCATGTATATCAAATGCATCAAGTGAATGGCAAGGCACTAGTAATTCATAGAATCATAGAATCATAGAAACCCTACAGTGCAGAAGGAGGCCATTCGGCCCATCGAGTCTGCACTGACCACAATCCCACCCAGGCCCTACCCCCACATATTTTACCCGCTAATCCCACTAACCTACACATCCCAGGACTCTAAGGGGCAATTTTTTTTAACCTGGCCAATCAACCTAACCCGCACATCTTTGGACTGTGGGAGGAAACCGGAGCACCCGGAGGAAACCCACGCAGACACGAGGAGAATGTGCAAACTCCACACAGACAGTGACCCGAGCCGGGAATCGAACCCGGGACCCTGGAGCTGTGAAGCAGCAGTGCTAACCACTGTGCTACCGTGCCGCCAGTTTTAACTTACTTGAGACGAAACACAACAGTAGAAGATCCATTTTGTAAACAATCTTGTAGCTCATATATCACAGTCGGTAAAAGGAGCAGCAATTTGTTTATTGTAGTATTCAAAAGTTGTGTAATTTTCTGTAGTCTTCATTACTTGTATCTTAACTAATGACAGAGTTTCTTCAATCAAATTCAATCAAAATTGTAACAAACACATTCAAAGAATTGATATGCTTAGAAGCTTTTTTTAGGGAGCATTGTATGCTCACCAGAGATAATGCTGCTTCACATTGTCTGTATCTGTCAATTTACTGACATCCAAGGATCATAGTAAAGTCTACCAGCTGTGCACTATACTGTGACCTCTTGTTTGGGGTAAAAGGTTAACAAATCTTTTTTGGTTGGGGGAGGGTGTTGGCAAGCATACAAGTTAGAAGGTTAGAAAACACCCAAGGCAGAGAATGGTAATATTTTGGAACCCTGAAGCCTGAAGGACTACTATAAATCAGTTATTGGAACTTTCGGTCCTTGTCTCTCTGTTTGTATAGAGAAAAATTTAGTTCTGAGAAGGCAACATATGATTTAATCTCCAGTAAATTTACTTGGAGTAGGTTTTCCTCTTCGTGATAATGCAAGGATGGTTATAGAACAAAGAAAAGTACAGCGCAAGAACAGGCCCTTTGGCCCTCCAAGCCTGTGACGATCATGATGCCCTAACTTCAAAAAAAAACCTTCTGCCTTTAGTCAGTCTGTATCCCTCTATTTCCTCCTAATTCATGTACCCATCCAGATGCCTCTTAAATGTCGCTAATGTGCCTGCTTCCACCACCACCTCTGGCAGCACATTCTAGGCACTCACCACTCTCTGCGTGAAAAACTTCCCCCACACATCTCCCTTAAACTTGCCCCCTCTCACTTAAGCCTATTCCCCCTTTTAATTGACACTTCCACTCTTGGAAAAAGCCTCTGACTATCCACTCTGTTTACATAGATCATAGAAACCCTACAGTGCAGAAGGAGGCCATTCGGCCCATCGAGTCTGCACCGACCACAATCCCACCCAGGCCCTACCCCCATATATTTAGCCACTAATCCCTCTAACCTACGCATCTTAGGATTCTAAGGGGCAATTTTTAATCTGGCCAATCAACCTAACCCGCACATCTTTGGACTGTGGGAGGAAACCGGAGCACCCGGAGGAAACCCACGCAGACACGAGGAGAATGTGCAAACTCGACACAGACAGTGACCCAAGCCGGGAATCGAACCCGGGACCCTGGAGCTGTGAAGCAGCAGTGCTAACCACTGCGCTACCGTGCCGCCCCGGGTCTCTCATAATTCTGTAGACCTCTATCAGATTTCCCCTCGGCCTCCGTCTTTCCAACGAAAACATTCCTAGTTTATTCAACTTCTCTTAGCCAAAACCAGGCAACATCCTGGTGAACCTTCTTTGCACTTTCTCCATAGCGGGCAATGCCCTGGAAAACTGTAATTGACGATGAACCCTTCCGAAATGGAAGGTAGTAACTGATAAATGGATGGCGTTAGCCATTGGTAATGTATTTTTTTCACATTTGTTCTTTGTGTATTTGTAATTGTTTTGTATTAACGTATTTGTAATAAACAAAAAGAAATCCACGTCCTTCTGATAATGTGGTGACCAGAATTGCACGCAATACTCCAAATGCAGCCTAACCAAGGTTTTAGATCGCTGCAACATGATTTCCCAACTCCTGTAATCAAAGCCCCAACTGATGAAGGCAAGCGTGCCATATGCTTTTTTTAACGCCCCAGCTATTTCTCCCCTTGCCTCCCATAGTAATCTGGGATAGATTCCATCCGGCCCCGGGAACTTGTCTACCTTAATACAATTTAGGATACTCAACACTTCCTCCTTTGATATATTGACGTTCTCAGGACCGTTCACACACCTATCCCTGACCTCAACATCTGTCATGTCCTCCTTGGTGAATATCGATATAAAGTACTCATTAGGGATTTCACCCACTCCCTGTAGTTCCACGCATAAGTTCCCTCCATTGTCCTTTAGTGGGCCTACTATTTCTCTTAAGAACAAAGAACAATACAGCACAGGAACAGGCCCTTCGGCCCTCTAAGCCCGCGCCGCTCCCTGGTCCAAACTAGACCATTCTTTTGTATCCCTCCATTCCCACTCCGTTCATGTGGCTATCTAGATAAGTCTTAAAAGTCTTGCTACCCTCTTGCTCCTAATATATGCATAAAAAGCCTTGGGATTCTTCATGACCCTGTTTGCTAAAAACATTTCACGGCCCCTTTTAGCCCTCCTAATTCCACGTTTAAGTTCCTTCCTACTTTCACTGTATTCCTCAAGGGCTTTGTCAGTTTTTAGATGCCGAGATGTAAAGATAATTGTATAAACATTTGGAATCGTTTGTGTATCTTTCATTTTATGATGATTTACTACAGATTGTTGCCTGTTTTGTTCCAGCATTGACCGACAGACCAAATTAAAACCAGGTTGATTCCGATACTTTTAATGACATATCCTATCTGCTGCCACTGCACTGTAAGCTGGACATGAGTCTTTTTAGACTTCAAGTACTTGTACAGTTTTCGGAACAGTAACTGATGGAAGATCAACTGGTCTTACTGGTGAAAGTTCTGGGTAAAAGGATTGAGGAACTGACACTTCATTCTTAAGTTTCTAAAGGTGGTTTTAAAGATGGTTGTATAGGTAAGGATTTTGTTCTTCTGTTCTGCAGAGATTTGACTGGCAAACAGCGTTTATCCAAAACCTGATGTTCAGTGTTTTTCTGTTTGTGCTTTTGTAAAGGATTGTAGTAACGTTAAAACAGAAACATTTTAGTGGAATTTTCCAACCTGAAAGATAACTTTCAGCCTTGAAATTGGTTATAAATACTGAGGGATGACATGCTGAGCTGCTCCCTAATTAGTGGGTTATATATCATATATCACTAAGCCACCTGGACTAGAAAAGATGCTGATTTAGCCTTTGGGTTTGTGCTGCGTTTATGCTGAGTTAGCTGCTCTCAGATGGAAATGATGTAGAGATGCTGGGTTTGGACTGGAGTGGGCACAGTAAGAAGTCTCACAACACCAGGTTAAAGTCCAACAGGTTTATTTGGAATCACAGGCTTTCAGAGCGCTGCTCCTTCCTCCGGTGAGTGGGCTGGTGCAGACTCGATGGGCCGAATGGCCTCCTTCTGCACTGTAGGGTTTCTATGATTTCTATGATTTCTACTCAGTTGGAAAGAGGAGTGAGGGGAAGAGAATTACATCATGGAGGTATTTTGAAAGATCTTGAAGTTTGTTTGTAGAGGAGAAAAAATGACAAGTGTTTCAGTTCTTTATTTCCCCTCTCCTAACTGTTGCATGAATGTGCAGCTGTGACTTTTGATGCCTTAGTCTCCAATTGTGCATGAATAACAACAAATTAGGTGAAATATTTGAATCATTGAAATCCTACAATGCAGAAGGAGGCCATTTGGCCCATCAAGTGTACACTGACTCTCTGGCAGAGTATCTCACCCAGGCTCCATCCCCTTAATCCCACACATTTATCATGAATAATCCATTTAACCTACACATCCTTGGACACTAAGGGCAATTTAGCATGGCCAATCCACCCAACCTGCACATCTTTGGACTGTGAGAAAATGGGAGCACCCGGAGGAAACCCATGCAGACACAGGGAGTATGTGCAAATTCCAAACACTCAATCACCCAAGATGAAATTGAACCCAGGTCCCTGGCACTGAGGCAGCAGTGCTAACCACTGTGCCATCGTGCCACCCCTGAATCTGTTGGTGTTGTGAATCTGTAGCTCAACAGGAGTTGAGGCAGAAGAAAAATTGGGAGAGAAGAGTCAAGAAAATAAAATCACTTCAGTTGAATGTTATGAGCAAGCAGTATGTTGTATGGAGTTGCATGGAATCAGAAGAGATAGGAGAGGCGATGAATGAATACTTTTCTTCAGTGTTCACCAAGGAGAGGGGCCATGTTTTTGAGGATGAGAGTGTGATACAGGCTGATAGGCTGGAGGAGGCGGATGTTCTGAGGGAAGATGTATTAGCAATTTTGAAAAACCTGAAGGTCGATAAGTCCCCTGGGCCAGATGAGATATATCCTAGGATTCTTTGGGAGGCAAGGGATGAGATTGCGGAGGCTTTGGCTTTGATCTTTGGGTCCTCACTGTCCACGGGGATAGTGCCAGAGGACTAGAGAGTGGCGAATGTTGTTCCTGTGTTCAAGAAAGGAAATAGGAATGACCCTGGTAATTATAGGCTGGTTAGTCATACTTCGGTGGTCGGCAAATTAATGGAAAAGGTTCGGCACAACATCGTGGGCCGAAGGGCCTGTACTGTGCTGTACTGTTCTATGTTCTATAAGAATAATCTGCAGTAATAACATTGCCTCGTTTGTCCAGTATTAAAATCAATGATGACTAATAATCAGAAAATTATGGGAGCACAGTAGAGTGTTTTTGCAAGAAAATGAAACCTACAGCAGAGCCTGATGTTGATATAACAATGATTCAGTAGTTTTTGGAACAAGGCAGGAATTTGAAATATTGTGTGTGCACGGGCCAGCATTCATGGATCTGTCCAAGTTTTTTCTTGCTTTGCCATGTGGAATTCTGTTATGAGGGGTTGGGGGGATGGGAGTGAAATGATTAACTTCTGAATATTCCTATAGTTATACTTCTCAGTTATGCTAGTTGCATTTTCATGTGACTTTTAAGTAAGCAAGGTTTGTTGTCTTGTTTTCTGTGTTACAGATTCGCCTACATAATTCACTGTCCCCTGGCTAAGAGGGCAAGCAAATGACCTTGTTAGTCTTTTGCCGGTTCTCTGTTCAGCTGGCCTCTGATGGCATTAAAATCTCATTTCTCTCACTTCAATGGATAGAGGTTTGGCCTCATCTTCATGCATCCCCGTAATAATGCAGCTGTGATCAAGAAGACAGCATGTGGGGAATTAAGGTGTACATTATCTTGTGCCAATACTCTGCACAACCCTTAGAATCACTATTTAATAATAAATTAACCATTCTCTGAGGCATTAGACAGGGGACATAAATATTAGCCTTCATTGAAGTAGGATTAGAGGGTGGGGGAGCGAGTTGGACCAAAGCACACTGATGTAATTCAGTCATTTTAAAGTGTGCCATTCTGTTTTGATGAAGGGCTTGTTTGAGAGTTCAATATTTTCAATTGTAAAAAAACTGTTTGTCTTGCTGAGCATTCTGTTTTTGTTTCAGGCACGTTGGAGGTAATTTTGCACCCCCCCCCCCCGCCTCTTTTCCCAAAAGAGATTTATTTGGGTCGGGTAGGATCTTAATACTAGAAAGCTCAAACCGGACCTGCCTGCATCCAGTTTTAATGAGAAGCTAGCGGGAGAACAATCCACTTCCAGGACCATTCATTTAAATATCTCTCCCTGTTTTTATCTTTCTATAGGTTTAACTTTGGCTAGTCGGCATTCCACTCTTCTGTTGCTTTCCTTTGCCCACGATCCACTCCCCTAACTCATGACTTCCTAACCACGCTGCACTCTCCCATCCCACTCGCTGGCATCTCCAAACCAAGGTGCTCCTTGGCTGTGCTGCCTTCTACAGCATTCCCCGGACTACCTGGATACACTACCGCTGCAACAGGTCCACAGCAGACGCCATTTCCCTGGCCCTGCACTCAGCCCTGGAACACCTAGATAACAAGGACACCTATGTCAGAATCCTATTTATTGACAACAGCTCAGCCTTCAACACTATTATTCCCACAACACTCATCTCCAAACTCTATGGCCTGGACCTTGACATTTCCCTCTGTGACTGGATCCTGAACTTCCTAACTCACAGACCACAATCAGTAAGGATAGGCAACAACACCTCCCCCATGATCATCCTCAACACCGGTGCCCCACAAGGCTGTGTCCTCAGCCCCCTACTATACTCCTTATACGCCTATGACTGTGTGGCCAAATTCCCCTCCAATTCAATTTTTAAGTTTGCTGACGACACCACCATGGTGGGTCAGATCTCAAACAATGACGGGACAGAGTACAGGAATGAGATAGAGAATCTGGTGAACTGGTGCAGCAACAATAATCTCTCCCTCAATGTCAACAAAATGATGGAGATTGTCATCGACTTCAGGAAACGTAAAGGAGAACATGCCCCTGTCTTCATTAACGGGGACGAAGTAGAAAGGGTCGAGAGCTTCAAAATTCCAGATCACCAACAACCTGTCCTGGTCCCCCCATGCCGACACTATAGTTAAGAAAGCCCACCAACGCCTCTACCTTCTCAGAAGACTAAGGAAATTTGGCATGTCAGCTACGACTCTCACCAACTTTTACAGATGCACCATAGAAAACATTCTTTCTTGTTGTATCACAGCTTGGTATGGCTCTTGCTCTGCCCAAGACCACAAGGAATTACAAAAGGTCGTGAATGTAGCCCAATCCATCACACAAACCAGCCTCCCATCCATTGACTCTGTCTACACTTCCCGCTGCCTCTGCAAAGCAGCCAGTATAATTAAGAACGCAACGCACCCCGGACATTCTCTCTCCCACCTTCTTCCTTCGGGAAAAAGATGCAAAAGTCTGAGGTCACGTACCAACCGACTCAAGAACAGCTTCTTCCCTGCAGCTGTCAAACTTTTGAATGGACTTACCTTGCATTAAGTTGATCTTTCTCTACACCCTCGCTATGACTGTAACACTAAATTCTGCATTCTCTCCTTTCCTTCTCTATGAATGGTATGTTTTGTCTGTATAGCGCGCAAGAAACAATACTTTTCACTGTTAATACATGTGACAATAAATCAAATCAATGAGCGGAGAGCTAAGCCTGTCATTCAGGCTGGCTTCTGGACAGAGTACTTGTTAACGTGCATGCCGAGGTGTCTAAACTCCATAGCTTTTGGGAAAACACATACTTCTTGGGACTAAAACACTTCCTGTAGCTTGGAACACCTGCCCTCGAAAGAATCAGGACATTTGTCCTTGTTTTTATATTTTCATTACAAAGTCCTATGTAATTATGGACTCCTGCCAGTGATGCAGTATCTTCAGGGCAGAGGAGGTGAACTTAGTGTAAAAAGTTTGTTCATTTGGTTCTGTTATGAATATAGACATGGGAAAATGTTGACAGGAAGGTCATGACTATGTAAGATCTTTTTCTTATATTACAGCCCACTCCCTATTGTGTTGGCCACAGCCAGTTAAGAATGGCCTTTCTTTATCAAGAGCACAATGCTGCTGGAAAGATGTCTTCCTCTTACAGCTGACTTGTATTTGTTCTGTGCATGTATGTGCAGGTGTACGCTCCCTTTCTCCCTTTATTTCTCTTTCCTCTTCCTGTCTTTTGTCTACTCATCTCTTCTGATTTCCAAACCTTCCCTTTGCTATTTTCTCTTCTCATTAGGTGGAAAAGCTGCCACCAACATGGCATGTCATATTTGATGTATGGATTATGTGGAAATTGTGGTTCTGCCCGCACATTGAAATTTGTCCTCTGTAGTTTTTCATAATTATCTGAAGAAATTTTAGAGCAAAGACTTCTAGGAGCTGGAGACGACCCAATATCTCAATGAGCTAACTGACCAGTACTGGTGCATTGTGGGAAATTGGCTAAGCTACATTCCAAATTCTATTGTCCACTCTGAGCAAAAATTCAGCTCCAAGTTCACAGTTTTGGGAGGGGCTGACACCTTCAAGCAAACACAATAATGACATCCGAAAGCCAAAGAGTGGCCGCAACAGGCAGGGCGAAGGTGAGAGTGAAGAAGTCCTGCAGGAGGGCGAGGGTCTGAGTGGAGTGGTCATGCAGGACAAATGAGTTTGCGAGTGACACGAGAATGCAATAAAGTCTAAATTAGATATACTGCACATATCTTTAAATAAGGTTGGTGAGCTCTATGCACAGAAAGTCACATCAGAATATGATGTGGGAATAATGGAGAATGGGGTCAAAAGAAGGGATGGGTGGGACTTAACAAATTCTTGGATTCAAGATGTTCAAGAAAGATAGGGAAGAAAAAAAAGGAGGAGAGTGGCAGTATTGATTAAGGAGCCACAGTGCTGGAAAGAAAGGAAGTTCTGGAGGGGTCAGGGACAGAATCTATTTGACTATGCTTAAGAAACACCATTCGTACCATTACACAACTAGTTGTATTCAAAAGGACACCCAAATTGGGGATGATATAGAGGAAATAATATTTCACAAAATTAGAGAAGTGCAAAAACCACAGAATTGTTCTAATGGGGACTTTAATTATTCCAGGATAGTCTAGGATAGTAACAGTGTAGAGGGCAAAGAGGGTAAGCAGATTCTGAAATAAGTTCAGGAGAATTTTCTTGATTGTTGTTTCTGACCCAACAAGGGAGGAGGTTTTGTTAGAGACGTTGTTGGATCTGCTTCTAGGGAGTCAATGAAGTGGGCCAAATGTCAGATGGATAATATTTGGGGACCAGTAATCAGAGTGTCGTAAGGCAATTGAGAGTAAAGATATTTAATTGGAGAGGAACCAATTTAAGTGAGATGAGACTGGATCGGTCCGAGGCAAGTTGGAATAAAAATATGGTGGGTAAAACTGTAAAACAACAGTGGGTTGCCTTTGAAGAGAAGGTGATTTCGATACAGGCAAGGCACATTTCTTGAGGTGCAAAGACAGGACGACCACAGCCAGAGCTTACTGGATGATGGAAGAGATAGAGAGTAAGATGAAGCCGGAAAAGTGTATGACAAATTTCAGATTGATAATACAAGTGAAAACCAGACTGTGCATGAAAAGTTCAGAGGGGAAGTGAAATCAAAATGAGGCAAAGAGGAAATATGAGAAGAGAATGGCAGCAAAAGTCTTCTATAGAACTATGAATAGCAAAAAGGTAGTAAGAGGAGGGATGGGCCATTTAGGAATCTGAAAGGAGATTTACAGATAGTCAAAAAGCATATCTGTCGCACTATCAGTACTTTGCACCTGCTTTTTCTAACAAAGATGCTGCCGAAATCATAATGAAAGAGGAAGTAGTTGAGATTCTTGATGGGTTAATGACTGATAAAGAGAGGGTCTTAAAAAGGCTAGTGTACTTAAAAGTGTAACGATCAGCTGAAATACATCCACGGACACTCAGGATTATAGAGAGGAAGTTGCGATGTTCTGGCCAAAATTTTCCAATCCTCATCAAATGCAGAACTGGTACCAGAAAACTGGAGAACTGCAAATGTTGCACCCTTGTTCAAGAAAAGGATGCAAGGATAAACACAGCAACTACAGGCCAGTCAGTTTAACCTCAGTGGTGAGCTAACTTAGAAACAGAAAAAATGTCTTGGAAAATTTCGCATTCATTTGGACAAGTGTGAATTAATTAAGGAAAACCAACAAGGATTTGTTAAAGGTCAAATTCTGTTTAACTCACTTGATTGAGATTTCTGATAAGTTAACAAAGGGATGATGAGGTGTACATGGACTTCAAAAAAGTATTTGTTAAAGTGCCATTTAATAAGCTTGCCGACAAAGATGAAGTCTATGGAACAGAAGGACAAGTGGCATCATGGATATGGCGTTTAGTGACGGGAAATTGACGATAGTGGTGAAATGTTGTTTATTGGACTGGAGAACGGTATATAGTGGGGTTCCCCAGGGTTTGGTACTAGGACCATTGCTTCCCTTGATGTACATTAATGACCCAGGCTTTTGCAGATGACCCAAAGCTTGGAAGTATTATGAATTGTGAGGAGGCCAGTGATAGACAACAGGGGACTGCAGACGAGCTGATGAAATGGACAGACATCTGGCAGATGTAATTTAATCAGAGAGATGTGAAGAGAAATGACGAGAGGCAATATCAAATGAAGGGTACAATTCAAAACAATTCCGGAATAGAGAGACCAGGGATATATGTGTACAGATTACTGAAGATGGTAGGGCAGTTTGAGAAAGTGGTTAATTATGTCTGTGGGATCCTGGGCTTTATAAACAGAGGTAGTGAGGATGTGGTCATTAACCTTCATAAAACACTGGTTTGGCCTCAACTGGATTATTGTGTCCAATTCTGGGCACCATGCTTTAGGAAACATGGGAAGGTTTTAAAATGGTTTAGGGCAAGAGGCCTCAGTTACCTTGGATTGGAAAAAATGGGGTTCTTCTCCTTGGAGAAGAGAAGATTGAGAGAAGACTTAAGAGGTTTCAAAATCATGAGGGTTCTGGCCATCGGGATGGGGTGAAACTATTCCCATTGGCACAAGGGTCAAGAACCAGGGGACATTGATTTAAGGTCAATTTGCAGCAAATGGTTGGGATCTGGAATGCATTCCTGTGTGTGTGCGATGGGGGAGGGATTTAATCATGGCTTTCAGAATAGAATTGGATGACCATGTGAACAGAGAACATTTGCAGAAGTATGGGGAAAAGGTTGGATAGTGGGACTAGCAGTGAGTCAATGCAAACACAATGAGCAGGATTTTCCAGTCGTACCTGCCCCGAGACCGGAAATTCCCACCAGGGTCAACGGCCCTTTTCAAATAGTCCACCAAATCTCCTGTCCCGCCTGCGATGATTTCCATGGTGGACGGAACTGGAAAATTTACTCCAATGGTTGAATGACCTCTTTCTGTTGCTCTTTCTATAACCAATTATAGAACTATGGTTCTATAATTCTATTAAAGGCACTCAGTAGATAAATATTTTATTGTTGTGAAAAATGCAGTTTTTGACTTGTTTAACTCTTTATTTTGAACATTAGAAATATGGAAGAAAAATAGCAAACAGAAAAAATAACACATTTCTGGAGAAATTTTGGAGCCCAACGGCTAGGGGGCACGACAAGTTTTAATAGTCATTTCTACCATAATGTCATAACTTCTAATAGAAGAAGTTGGAAATGACAATGTGAGGTAATGTGGTGCAGACGGCAAATGTATTCAGGTGTAAGAAATCTAACAGGTGGATATATTTACCGTATTTAAACCAATTATGGTAAAGTAATGGAAAACACCCTGACATTTCATCCTAGAATTACAACTTTTAGAGCAAACCATGGGAATGTGAGGTAACAAAGATTACAGGCGGGATTTTCCAGCCCTTCCTGCCAGCAGGACTTCTGATCCCACTGAAGGTGACCCCCGCGGTGGGTTCCCCAATGGCAGGACGGACAAGCCACACAAAACACCATAGACATCAGTGGGACAGGAATATCCAGCCGGTGATCAATGGCGAACCACTTCTGTTGTCGGAAAACGCATCATGAGGGAGGGGTGGGGGAGAGAGAGAGAGAAAATCCCACCTTGTGTACCTTTTAAGAATATAATTTTCTACACTGAGCCAAGTATGTTGCTACCATGCTTTATACTAACATTTTTAATTTAATCGTTTATGAGATATGTGCGTCAATGGCTGGGCCAGCATCTACTGCCCATCCCTAATTGCTCTTGAGAAGATGGTGGTGAGCCATGGTTGAACCTCTGCATGCGTGTGTTAAAGGTACACTCGCAGTGCTGTTCAGGAGTTCAAGGATTTTGACCCAGCAACAATGATGGTGTTTCCATGAATCTGCTGCCCTTGTACTTCTAGGTGGTAGTTTATGGTTTTGGAAGGTGCTGTTGAAGAATCCTTGATTAGTTGCTGGAGTGCATCTTGTAGGTGGCACACACAGCTACTATTGTGTGCCGTTGGTGGAAGGAGTGAATATTTAAGATGATGGATCGGGTGCCAGTCAAGCATGATGCTGTGTCGGGGATAATGTTGAACTTCTTGAGTGTCGTTGGAGCTTTCCTCATTCATGCAAATGGAGACAATTCTACTATTCCATCGCACCTCTGCCTTGTAGATGGTGTCTTTATATGCCCTGTTTGTGAACACAAGTCCTCACTCACCTGATGAAGGAGCTTGAGACTCCGAAAGCTAGTGCTGCCAAATAAACCTGTTGGACTTTAACCTGGTGTTGTGAGACTTCTTACTGTGCTTACCCCAGTCCAACGCCGGCATCTCCCCATTGTAGATGGCGGACAGGTTTTGGAGAGTCTAGAAGTGACTTACTCTATGCAGCATCCCCAACCTCTGACCTGCTGCTCTTGGAACCACAGTATTTACATAGTTCAGTTGTGTTTCTGGTCAATGGTGATCCCCAACATATTGATAGTGGGGGATTCAGCAATGGTAATGCCACTGAATGTCAAGGGGATAGATTCTCTCTTGCCGCAGATGATCATTACTTGACACTGTCTGTGTGAAAGTTCCTGGAATACAATCCCATTCTTAATTTTTTGACAAGCAGCTTGTTCAGGTGCTTTTGCTAGGATATTGAAGAGTGGTTTTCCTGTCGTAACTGATGTGAATGAGCTAATAACTGCCTGCTGAAAGCCTTCAACATTGGCAGCATTTTAAAGCTGTTTCCACAGAATAGTAAAACAGATTGTAATTACTGTTTGTTTTTAGTGAGAGCTGTTTCTTGATTATTTTTTCTCTCCTCAGCACAAGATGGGTAATTCAGACAGCCAGTACAATCTGCAAGGGACTAAAGGTAACAATGCTGAGGGGAAGTTGATGCCTGGTGGCAGGCAGAAGTCATGCACACTCAAAATTCGAAGCGTTCATGCCAAGGATGAAAAATCACGCTCTTCGTTCGGTTGGGGATATAGTGGTGGCAACATAAGTTACAAAGCAAGATCTCTGGGCAAAAACTGCCTTTCCCAACACAAAAGCAACCAGCATTACTCCCTCAGTAGTTCTTCACGTCAATGCAAGTCTTTGATGGGTAATAGTAATGCATATAGCAGATGCCATCAGGATCACCTGGGGAAATATGATCATGGGAATGATAAATTGTTATCTGGAAACCATTTTCCTTGCATTAATCTTGACAAAACAGACAGTCACAGTAAAGCTCTGGAATTCAACGGCCATGTTTTAAATGGACATAGATTACCTGAAAAAGTAACTCAATCCAAAAAAGCAGAAGGAGAAGGCAGTCCAAAGGTTCTCATCAAAACTCTGGGTAAATTTGATGGGGATGTAAGGGTCGAGTTTCACAGTGGTGGTGGCAGTAGTAGCAGCAAATCACCTTGCGATGAATCCCAAGGACCAGTTCAGCTTTTGAGATATTCTCCTGCAATGGAATCTGACTCGAGTAAACAAAATGATGAGCAGGTTGATGCCAATAAAGGAAACTTAATGGATCAGAGTCTTCTGCTTGGTGAGCAGAGATCAAAATCAAGCAAAGGTAGCTTAATCAGCTCTGAATATTCCTGGTCCGAATTGCCATGGGGACATGGTGCTTATGCCAGTGATTTTGATAAAATGTACACAACTGGGAAAGTTACTGAGACAGGTAATCCAGAAAGCATTTTACCAAATGACGAGCAGCTCTTCCAAAGATCATCTCTCTCTTCTCTTCAAACTCTGTACAGTGATACAGGTGTCGGACTTTCCATGCCCTCAGAGAGTGAATTTTCAGATGGCTACAGGAACCTGACTTTTAATCCTCATAATTTGTTCGAGAACAACTTTTCTAACTGCTTGAATTTGCTATCTGATGAGGAGGATAGAGGAACATTACAATATGCCTCTTATACACTCCCATGTCGAAAGCCCAAACACCTTGTCGAGGATGGCTCCTCAAGAACTGCCCTGAAAAGTCGAATGCGGCGTTTAAGTGCTTGGACTGGGAGCCTTACCAGAAAGAAGAGGAAACTACAGGTAAGGAAACTTTTGTTTTTTTGGAAATCTAAACCGAAGTTTGACCACACTTTTATAACTTGCAATAGCATACATGTTCATTGCTTTCAGAAGAGAAATACGATGCTAGATTGCCAAATTTTTTTTCAAATTAACCCCCAATTGCAAGAATTTCCAAGAAGTTCCCATGTCCTCTTTGCTGGTTTATTGGTTTTCACTTCCTATATGGCTATGCTAAATTTGGCAGTTTCTGTTATGGTAACAAAACCACTGCAATACAGAAACAACTTTATTTTTATTACTGAAGTAAATACCAACACACAGTTCTGATCACCTTGTGGTCCTTTTTTGTTCTCCCCTTATTCTGAATAGTTCCTGATCTGTCTCCGACTATACCTGGGGTACTGCGTACAGTTTTGGTCACCTTAATTAAGGATATACGTGCTTTGGAAGCAGTTCAGAGAAGGTTCACTGGTCTGATTCCTAGGGTAAAGGGGCAATCTTGCGAGAAAGATTGAGGATGTTGGGTCTATAATCATAGTTTAGAATAATGGAAGTGATCTTATCAACAAATGTAAACATTTTGAGGGGGTTTGACTGGGTAAAAGATGACAGGACATTTCCTCTTGTGGGCGTATCTAGAACTAGGGGGAACAGTTGGAAGATAAGGGGATGGAGATTAGGAAGAATTTCTTTGGAATTCTTTTCCACCAATAGCAATGGAGGCTGAGTCATTAAATATATTCAAGGTTGAGTTGAAAAAATTTTAATTGACAAGGCAGTCAATGGATATGCCATAAACTGATAAGGCCACAATCAGATCAGCCTAGACCTTAATGACAGGAAATACTTGATGGGCTGAACAGCCTATTCCTGCCCCTATTTCTATTTCTTGGTTATTCTGCCTCAATTTTATTCTCTGACTTACTTGAATCTGCCATTTAAAAGGCTTAATGTTTCAAAGTTAAAGCAGTTTACATACCTTCTCTCATACTTATCCCCCATTGTTCTGGGAGTGAATCAAAATGTTATTTTCTAGAATCTGTTCCAAAGGCTACTTTTTTGAGTGAATACAATGCCCTTGGTCAATATTTGACACTTTTCTGCACTCACAAATGACTATCTTGCCTCACTGAAGATGTCTAAATTCATCTGTGATGTGCTAAGGCGATAACTGAGTATACCAAATGTCCTGGAATCTTGCAGATTCTATGCAGTGAGTTGTTACGAATCCTATGGAGATGGATTAGTTTTTAAAGGAGAGAAACTTCTCAAACAGCCAACAGAAATAAACTGGTGAATAAGATTTCACTTTTAAGACTGTTACTGTAACAAACAAATAAAATCAACATAGATCAAAGATTACACTTACGGATCCCTATTATGTGTGCCATGTTTCTGGCAGAAATGAAGCATTAAAGAAATGGTCTCCACCGTTGCTCCCAGCTTTCATGCAGAGGTCCACTTTTTTGCACCATGTTAGGTCAGAACTTCCAGTGTCTTTTGACAATCCTTTTACTCTGTTGGAGTTTTCCCAAATATGACTCACCAACAAGGTATTTCTCTGCAACTCCCATGTTGTAATTCTTTAAAAGCATTGTTTTCTGAACAGAAACAGAACTCTCACCAGCGCCTTGCTTTGGTCGTGAACACATTTTGCTTTGCCTTCACCCTGCTTTCCCACAGCCTTAACGCATTTGTCTCTGCGTCTCAAACAGCAGCTGTCTCTTTTCTGTAAGATGCTGTGAAAAGGTGTTAAAACTGCCACCCCACCTTAATGGGTTTCAGTTCGAGTTTCTCTCCCCATGGCGATTGAATCACAGGAACATGTTTCGGAGCTGAGATGTTATCCAGAACACACTATTTAACTTTGAGTTAAAGGTACATTTCAAATCATAACCCATCTTGTAAAGTTCTGCATTTATGATGAGCTTTAACTTCACAAATCTTATTACCTGGCATTTAGTTATTAAATATCCTGGGCTGGATAGTTGCCTATTTCTTGAAAATTAGACTTTTTGTATGATCTTGAAGCTTTACCTTGGGTATTAGTGAGGAAAGAGGGGTGGGGGGGTGCAGTTCACCAGTCTGTGTTCTAGGACCATCCAATTATGCATTTAATTGAATGGCCTATCAAGACTTGCAAGTCCAACAAGTGAACATGCACTGGACCTAAACGTAAAATTCCAACATACCAGCTGGGTATGATTTACACACGATTTATCCTGATTCTAAATATTTCCCAGTTGTGATGTACTTTTTTTTCTGAGCTAAATTTGGTTGGTTTAGTTGTGGATTTTATCTAGAGGCAGAAGTTTATGTTGGAATGTCGACCAGCTTAAAAAATGAATTCTGTTCCTTCATTCTTTGATTATCAGCTGCATTGGTGTAGGCTGCACCCATAGTTACATAGAAACTGAAAGCAGGAATAGGCCATTCGGCCCTTTGAGCCTGCTCTGCCATTCATCTTGAGCATGACTGATCATCGAATTCAATATCCTGATCCTCCCTTCCTCCCATATTCCTTGATCCCTTTAGCCCCAAGAGCTATATCTAATTTCTTCTTGAAATCGCACAACGTTTTGGTCTCAAATATTTTCTGTGGTAGTGAATTCCACAATTTACCCACCCTCTGGGTGAAGAAATTTCTCTTCACCTCAGTTCTAAAAGGTTTACCCCTTATCCTCAAACTATGACCCCTTGTTCTAGACTCCCCCCACCACGGGGAACATTCTTTCTGAATCTACCCTGTCTAACCCTGTTAGAATTTTATAAGTTTCTGTGAGAGCCCCTCTCAGTCTTATAAACTCCAGTGAATATAATCCTAACCGACTCCGTCTCTCCTCATATGACCGACCTGCCATCCCAGGAATCAGCCTGGTAAACCTTTGGTGTACTCCCTCTATAGCAAGGACATCTTTCCTCAAATCAGGACACCAAAACTACACACAATACTCCAGGTGTGGCCCCACTAATGCCCTATACAATTGCAGCAAAATATCTTTATCCCTATACTCAAACTGTCACGCTATGTAGGCCAACATACCATTTGCCTTCTTTACTGCCTGCTGTACCTGCATGCTTAGTTTCAGCGACTGATGCATGAGGACTCCAAGTTCTCGTTGAGTATCCACCTCACTCAATTTACATGTATTCAAGTAATAATCTCTTTCCAATTATTGCTACCAAAATGGATAACCTCACATTTATCCACATTATACTGCATCTGCCATGCATATGCCTGCTCACTCAGCCTGTCCAAATCACGCTGAAGCATCTCTGCATCCTCCTCACAGCTCACCCTCCCACCTAACTTTGTATCATCTGCAAATTTGGAGATAATACATTCAGTTCCTTCTTCCAAATCATTAATATATAATGTGAACAGTTGGAGTCTGAGCACAGATCCCTACGGAACCCCACTAGTCACTAACTGCCAATTAGAAAAAGACCCATTTATGCCAGCTCTTTGCTTCCTATCTGCTAACCAGCTTTCTATCCATCTCAATAAGAAGTCTCATAACACCAGGTTAAAGTCCAACAGGTTTATTTGGAATCTCGAGCTTTCGGAGCGCTGCTCCTTCATCAGGTGAGTCCTTTGGAGCTGTGAGACTTCTTATTGTGCCCACCCCAGTCCAATGCCAGCATCTCCAAATCATGGTATCCATCTCAAGACATTACTTGCAATCCCATGTGCTTTAACTTTACATCGTAGTCTGTTATGTGAGTCTGTTATGTAAATAATCCACATCCACTCGTTCTCCTCAGTCAGCCCTACTAGTTACATCCTCAAACAATTCCAGTAGATTCGTCAAGCATGATTTCCCTTTGTCTGATTATACCACTGCCTTCCAAATGCCGAGTTATGAAATCCTTGATAATAGACTCTAGCAACTTCCCCAGTGTTAACCAATGTTAGGCTCACTGGTCTATAGTTCCTTGTTTTCTCTCTACCTCCCTTTTTGAATAGCGGGCTTATATTAGCTACCTTCCAATCTGTAGGAACTGTTCCAGGGTCCAAAGAATTTTGGAAAATAACCACCAATTGATCTATTATTTCCAGGGCCACTTAAGTACTCTGGGATGAAGATTATCAGGGCCTGGTGATTTATCCACCATTACTCCCATCAATTTCCCCAAAACCATTTCTCTGCTAACGCTGATTTCCTTCAGCTCCTCACTAAAACAGGATTTTCTCAGCACTTCTGGCACGTTATTCTTGTCTTCCTTTGTGAAGACTGAAGCAAAGTACAAATTTAATTCCTCAGCCATTTCTTTATTCCCCATTACGAATTCTCCCATTTCTGAATGTAAGGGGCCTCCATTTGTTTTTGTCAATCTTTTTCTCTTTACATATCAATAGAAACTTATACAGTCAGTTTTTATGTTTCCCGATAGCTTACTTTCATACTCTATTTTTCCCTTCTTAATCAACCCCTGGTTCTCCTTTGCTGAATTTTAAACTATCCCAGTCCTCAGGCCTATTGCTTTTTCTTGGCAATTTGTGTGCTTCTTCCATGAATCTGATACTATCTCTAATTTCCCTTGTAAGCCATGGTTTGGCCACAATTCCCTTATGATTCTCGTGCCAAAAAGGAATAAACAACCTCTGGAGTTCACCTATTCATTCTTCAAATGCCTGCCATTGCCTGTCCACTGTCTGTTCTCATACCTATTGGTAAAATATCTTGGTAAATTTCAATTTCCACATGTTGAAAGCGGTTTAAAATCTCTGGGTTGGACCTGTGCGCTGGGTTTTAAAGATCACTATTGTCCAATAAAGTAGACTCGTATTTGCAATTTGTAGAACACTAAGCACTTAGAGCATAACTTCATTACCTAACTAGTTTTGTTGATTGTTCAACTACTGCAGTCACCTACAGACATGTCTAAATCTAATAATCTAGAATTGAATTCAGGTGAACCAGAGAATATGTGTACATTTGTGACTTTTGCTACCAAATAAACCTGTTGGACTTTAACCTGGTGTTGTGAGACTTCTTGCTGTGTTTACCCCAGTCCAACGCCGGCATCTCCACATCAGAGTTGACTCTGCCATGTTCCCGAATAATTTTTACTTGTTGCAAGAATCAAATCACATCACTTGCAATAGTGAGGAAATCCTACATATTAAGTAAAATAAGTCATCATACTGTGACTGTGTCCATTTTAATAGCATGCCCGGAGTGGTAAGTTTTGAAAAGGGATGTTATCGGACTCATGGTCAAAACTGAAAAATGATGGCTCAATTGTGATTTTAAGCTTTCCTCATATTTGGGTTTTTTATTCTATGATGATCTTGAATTTTAAGCAAGCTGCCGCAGTAAAAACAGATTCAACTTCCAGCCCAAATATTGACATTATAAACTTCTCAACTATAGAGCACTGTGGGTAAATGTTCCATGCTGTGGTATAATAATATATAAATGGTGTGAAATAGATCTTTCCTATTTTGTAGTGTCTTCAAAGATTGATTTATTTTTCTGACTCTTGCTATGCTTAGTTAGAAACTAATGTTCCTTACTCTTTCCCTCGTTATCCTCTTCCCCTGAATATACTTGTGGACAATCTTGGGATTCTCCCAAATCTACCCACCAGCACTTTTTCGTGCTTCCTCTTTGCTGTCCTACTTGCTTTTGTTGTCCGTATAACCGGCAATGATTATGAGCTTGGTACAAAGAGAAGGAGCTCTGTCTCTATTAGTAATTCACTTTACTTATCGATGTTAGGCAGTGTACAACATAAATTATGCAGTTTGTATCAAAACTATGCAGTCTAAAACACACACGTTGGTTTCCATGGCAATTCCTGAGTGATCACAGAACATGGGCGATGTTACCTGAGAAAAAGAGCTACGCTGGCCATTTGTCCATCTCCCCTCTGGATGCCATCTCCACGTCTTCCGATGTAGGGTTTACCTCTTCTGCGTGGTTAGTCTCCAGGTTTCGCTGCAGCTGGTCCGGGAGTCTTCGTTCTTATCTTGTCCAAGTTATGCTGCCTCTTCATTGCTGGTTCAAACTTCCTCGCTTATTTTGTATTTTTCCCTAATTGGTCCCAGCCCAGGGTCCTAGGTAGGATTACCTCATTGCTCTCTGGCTAAATAAGGGCTTGTGCCTTACAACATTTCCTTTGTCCTTTTTATAGAACTAAGTTTAACCAGTTCAAACCAGCTTCAAGTTGCAGGTTACTGCAGTTCAAGTGGAGTTTGCAGACTTTAGCTGCCCCTTTGCAGTCCCTGGCCAACACTTTCTTAAGTTCCCCCTGCACTTCCTATACTCCATTAAGGCCTCTGTTGATTCTTTCCTATCCAGTCCTGAATATCCCTAGGCATTCAGGGTTCTCTGGGCTTTTTGCTTCTACGTTTCACCCTAAAAGAAACATGTTGGGTCTGTACTTACCCCATTTTCTTTTTGAACATCCCCTCCCCCCACTGCTCTGCTGTAGATTTTCCCACAAGAAGCTGTTCCCAGCCTACTTTGTCCTCGGTTTAGAAACCCAAAACTCCTTATCTCCAGGGGACCATGAGTTCTGTTTTTACTGGGACAACCCCATATTTAAGCCTAACGCAGATGTCCCGATTTTAAAAGGTAGCAAATGCCTCCTGTTGTCTTATGCGTTTCAGAATATCCGATGTCGCCAGATGGATTATTGTTCCTGAAAAAAAATCTAAGGGTAAACGTGGGGTAATATTGTATTCTATTATTCCAAAATAATTTAGGAACTATATTGTCATGTGGAAGTATGCACATATATCCACAATGGCATCTCGCTCTATTGCACCATAGTCAGTGTACCAAGTGACTATTGGCAGCAGTTGCCCTGGGCAACCTGAATCATTTCTAGGTATAAAGCACTGCATGGCTTCACTGCTTGAAGTTAGTTCAGTCTTTACTCTGGGACTGTCTCAAAAAATATGCCAAACGTGAACAGTACATTTTTAATTGCTCACAGCAACCTTAATAACATTACTTAGCGCTTTCGGACAAAAATAGACAAAGAGGCTAAGTGATGTTAATGTGTTACTCCTTGTGTTTCTGATTACTTTTTGTTAAGTGAAACACAGAAGCTGATCCAATACACGCAAATAAGGGACTGTTTGCTTAACATACACGATGCCTTGCACACTGTTGTAGATCTCGTGATTGTAAATCACAATTGATTTAAAAAAACATAATTCTGATTGAACTCGCTTGAATACAAGTTATTTTACCAAGAGTTCCATATTCAGCATAGGGAAACATGGACTGCAACAATTCAAAAAGGTGGCTGATTCACTTCTCGAGGGCAAATCGGAATGGACAACAAATACTGGACTTGCTTGCAATGCTCACATCTGATTTAAACAATAAAAATAAGGCTCTTAACAAGCTGGGCCATATTGTGACCGGTAGCCATGTCATCTCTGCTCCCTGCCCCCAACCCCCACCCCATCACACCCAAGGGCCAGATAGAGCCAAGGGACCCCATGTTGACCTCCCTGATTTTTTCATCCTTGTGTCTGTTTCTGGCCTCAACATAACTGCAAACACAAGCCTGTTAACTTTTTTTTCTTCACAGATGCTGCCTGACCAGTGGAGTATTTTCAGCATTTTTTGTGTTTATTTCAGAATTATTTTGCTTCTGTATTACTGCAAATACATAATTATGTTTCCAAATAATCTGAATGTAAAATCGATTAATTCTAATTATTTGATAATTATGTTTCTTGTAGCCCAAAAAGAAAAATTGTATTGGGAATGGTTGCAATGATAGTGTCTGGAGTTAATTTTATGCAAAAAGAAAAGCATTATTCAGATGGTAATCCATTGATTTGCCGACATTCTGTGGCACAGATTGGCAGGATGCAGGTTTTCACAGTGAATGAGCACAACTCACACTGGACTACTCTTGCATGCCTAATGGCTGCCTGCCTGCCTTATCCATTGAAGATCTTTGATTTCCTCATGTAGAAGAGGACAAATATCAAACCCTTGATATTTTAAGAGATAATTGATTAATGTTATAGAAACCAGATAGAAGAGGCAATATAAACCAAAGGGTACATTTTTAAACGGACTGCAGAAATACAGAGACATGTGGGTGTACACGTTCAAGGTTGTTTCAGTAGCATATGGAATTGGGATTTTTGTTTGAAGGGCCATACGCTGGAATTGTCCAGCAGAGCCAGCAAGCCATTGGAATCTCCATTCACAACGATGGGGCCAGAAGATCCCACTGGCTTGAGGGGCTAGTAAATCCTGTCCATAGTGTGCAAGAGCAATGAAGCATTCTAGACCTTTGAAAATCACTAATTAAGACCTCGGCTGGAGTATTCTATCCAATTCTGGATACCACACTTGAGGAAAGATGCAAAGACTTTGGAGAGTGCACATAACAGTTTTATTAGGGTGATACCAGGGATGAAGACCTCAGTATGTGGAGAATCTCGGGAAGCTGGGATTATTCTTGGAGCAGCAAAAGTTAATCAGAAATGTTCAAAATTTAGCAAGCTTTTTATAGAGTTAATGAGGAGAAACCCTTCCCACTGAAAGGTTGCTAACTTTGGGAACCTATTTAAGGCAATTGATAAAAAGAACCTGGGGAAAGATAATTTATGGAAGCTCATGGCCTGAAATTCAATGCCTGATAAGATGGTGGAAGCAGATTGAATAGCAACTTTAAAGAGATTTGGATATATTCTTGCTGGGCTATGAGGGAGACTAATTGAAGGTTCTTCTGAGGATCATGAGCTGAATGGCCTCCTTTGGTACTCTAATTCTTAGATTAGATGTGTATTTCAGACAGAGATCGATAGGTTCTTGATTGGTAAAGGGATCAAAGATTACAGGGAAAAGGTGGGAAAATGGGATTGAGAAATTTACCAGCCATGATCGAATGGCAGAGCACACTCGATGGGACAAATAGCCTAATTCTGCTCCTATATCTTTTGGTCTTATTATATTGCTTTGCAATGGATAATAAATATGGTCAAGATGTAATGGCAACTTTCCATTGCTAAAAATAGCTCATCATTCTTTAAATATTTGTATTTGCTTTGACTTTTAAAACCTGGTCATCATTTGTGCTGTGTTCCTTCTGTTCTGCTTTCCCTCACTTTCTCCAGATAAGGCAGTTGAAGATTGTGTCTGTGCACTGCAGTTGTGCAGTTCTCTCTCAATGTAAAGATAATACTCAACAAATGTTTGGTTATAATTAATATGTGGTAAGATGGGTATGTTATAGAAAGTCTTATCAAATATTTGCAAATTTTCTGTTTAACCTCCTAAAATGTGTTTCAGCAATCAAATAAAAATCCTATCAATCTTGCAGGACTCTAAATCCAAGGATATAAATGAATATTGTGACAGTGGAATTGATGGCGTGACTGCAGACACCAGCTCTCCTTCCCAAGTATCAAGTTTATTGTGGTCACCTGGCTCCAGCTATACATTGCCACCCAGAAGTAACTCTACCAATGCGGTTGGCAATGATGTCTTGAGACAGAGCATTTATGAGAACTTCATGCGAGAGTTGGAAATGGGTCATATATCTGTGGAAAATGCAGACCAGTCTACAGGAAGTGAGGAAACCAGCAGCGATTCTTTCAGTTCTTTAGAACAACTGGATTTATTGTATGAAAAAGAACAGGGGTTTGTGCGAAAGGCTGGCTGGTTGTCTTTTAAACCTCTTGTTACACATCAAAAAGAGAGGAAGTTGGAACTTGCACCTCGCAGAAAGTGGAAACAATATTGGGTTTCTCTTAAAGGTAATTGGTATAAATCAGACTGAATATGTGGGCCTGGATTTTTGGCAGTAGGGATGACTTGAGAGCCCTTTAAAAATGGCAGGCGTGTCCTGGTTGCTTGATTCCCTACACCATTTCTGATTTTCAAGAGTGCCTTTAAGGATTTGGGCTGGTTCAGATCATGAGCCCCCATCCTATACTCCCGAACTGGCCAGCCCCATTATAGGATAATGCATGCCCTATTCAGGCCAGATTTCCAAAGAGTCATGGTTCAGGGCACCTCAGAGAGGTTATGAACCATAATCTGCAAGAGGGAATTCTTTGAAAACTAAGTTCAGAAGGTCGCCCTCATGAACCTCCATGCCAAGATATGTCTCTCCACACAACCCAAGACCCCTCTTAATCCCCTGTTAGCTATGATACTTCCATGCCTGTTCACCCACCATACTCTATAAAACCAATTAGCCCTATAATGACACGATATGTATAAAAAAGCTTCAAATAAAACCAATCTTTCACTCATTAATTGTTTTTAACTTTCTTAAAAGAACTCCTTTTACTACAAGCAAATGTGTCAATCATCCTGACCCATTTTAAAGTACTAATAGCAGAAACTGCAAGCACTCTTAACCTTGTGTAAATAAACATTGGGCAACTGACATCAATGTTTCCCCTGGCGTTCAGCTGTTTCAACAGTCTAATGAATGTCTGGACTCACAGCCAGAAATGCACAATAAGGCTTGGCTGAGAGGTCAGATATCTATTACACTGCTGAAACAGCTTTTTTTGCTTTAACTGGGACAAGTCCTACAACAACGAGGTGGACCTTTTTAAACAGTTCACCATGGTGCCTGGCAAAGCCTGTGGTTATCTATATACACACACACACACACCCCACCCCCATAGTGCTTAGAGCTGTATTGGAATAAAGTTCTGGATGAAGTCTGATAATTAGTCCTAATAGAATGGCCAGTTTGAATCCTGATGCCATTATGATAAATGTAGACTGCTCTCCCTCCAAGACCACTTTTTCCTTTATAAATGCGTTGCATAGAATCTCTCACTGTAATCCAGATGTAGTGTAACCAGGGCTATAGATGTAGCATAATTTCTACCCCCTTGCATACCAGTTCTCTGAATATAAAGGCCAACATTTCATTAGCCTTTTAAATTATTTTCTTTACCTGTTTGTGATATTTTAATGATCTGTGTATCTAGACTTCCTCACACACCACCCCCCCCCCCCCGCCCCACCTTCCAAAAACATATCTTTGCATCGTCACTGTCTCGAACTTCTTACTGTTTAGAAAATGCTCTGTTCTATCCATTCTAGGTCCAAAATAGATTACCTTACTTTTGCCAAATTGAAATTAATTTGCCACGGTTTTGCTTACTGACTTCATCTATTAATATCCTTTTAACTTGGTGCTTCTATCATCTCTACTGCTTAGCATATGTGTCATCAGCAAACTTAGTTATGTAACTCTCTCTACTTTAATTGAAATGGTTGATACAGTGAATCATCAAGGTCGCAGCACAGATCCTTGTGGGACACCACTGATTACCCATCCATTATCCCCACTCTGCCTCTTGCTGCTCAACTGATTTCCTAACCAGATCGATAATTACCCTTCAATTCCATGAGCTTCAGCTTTAGTTGTCTGTCTCGTATAAGGAATTTTATCAAATGCCTTTTAGAGGCCCAGGCAAATAATATGTAAACATCCCTCGGTCCACTACTTAGCTCTTCAAAAATGTAATCAGATTCATTGGGTATGTCCTACCCTTTGATAAATCTGCTGAATTGAAACATTTCAAGATATTCAGTGCCCAATCATTAATTATAAACTCTACCTTTCTGGCATGAGCTAGTTTGCCAATCCCAAACTGTATGAGAGTTAAATTTTCTATTTAAAACCACTCTGCCTATGTTTGATGCAAAGTATGCTTTAAATATTCAAATACTGCTTTAAAAACTCTGCAGGTGAACTGTTCAAGATAGCTTAATAAAAATATATTCTGTAACCTGCTTCGTCAAATAAGCAGATTTATGATCTGTTTCCTATTTGAAGGCAGTTTCTAAAGTTGTTAAAACTTTCAGTGCATTTTGTATTGATAATTTTTTAGTTAATGAGCTGAATACTGCTTTGTGATTGTTGCCAGAAACTCGTCCATCGGCATATTTTTCTAGGCACTGCCTAGTCTTCTGGGTAACAGTATTGCCATCGGAAATGTGAACTTACTTGAGCCCGATGTGGCTTTCAAACCTTGATTTTGTTCTCTAGTTTATAAGGTGAAAAGTAAGAGGTCAGTATCTGATTAAGATTTCTAAATAGAAAAGGTCATTTATTCCATCCAGCCGGCCCTCTCACTTAATTGGATCACCCCTAGATATTAAGTTAACAAAAATCCCCATAATGAAAGCTCTAATTGTACGAACATCCATGCCGTTTGGACATTTCTGCTAAAAACGCTTTGATCTAATTCCTGAATTCTATAGCTAGAATTTTAAATCTATTTCTCCCATTCTTGATTTTGCCCCATGAGAGGATATAGTTTCTCTGTAACATAGTAACATAGGAATTAGGAGCAGAAGTTGGCAAATTCAGCCCTTTGAGTCTACTCTGCCATTCAATCAGATCATAGCTGATCTCTCCCTGGTCTTAAATCCACCTCCCCATCTATTCCGTAGATCCTCATCCCTTTTTTATTAGAAATACATCTATTTCCCTCTTGAAACCATTTAATGATTCAGACTTCACTGTGCTATGGGACAGCGAGTTCCACAAATTGACCACCCTCTGCGAGAAATAGTTCCTCCGCATTTCAGTTTTAAATCTACCGCCACTCAACCTGTACCTGTAACCTCTTGTTCTAGATTGCCCATTTGGTCTACATTTATGAATCCCTTTGAAAATGTTATATACCTCGATCAGATCTCCTCTCACCCGTCTAAACTTCAGTGAATACAAGCCCAAAATGTTTAATCTCTCCTTATACATCAACCCCTTCATCTCCGGAATCAATCTGCTGAACCTCCTCTGAACTGCCTCCAATGCAACGGCATCCTTCGTCAAATAAGGAGATAAAAACTGGACACAATACTCCCAGACGTGGTCTCACCAACACCCTATACAATTACAACGACACTTTGCTACTTTTCTACCCCAGTCCTTTTACAATAAATGCCAACATCCTATTTGCCCTTTTCATTACATGCTGCACCTGCATACCGACTTTCAGCGATTCATGAATATAGACACCCATATCCCTCTGCTCGGATGGCATTTTGAATCTGTTTTCCATTTAGGTAATAATTTGCCTTTCTATATTTTTTGCCAAAATGGATAACCCCTCACTTACCTGCATTAAACTCCATCTGCCAAATTATGGCCCATTTTCCTAGCCTATCTATATCTATCCATCTGTAAAATCTTTATATCCTCTTCACTGCCTACTTTCCCACCTATTTTAGTATTATCCGCAAATTTTGCTATGTTACACTCTGTCCCTGCTTGCAGATCATTTATATAGATTGTAAACAGTTGAAGTCCGAGGACTGACCCTGCGGCACCCCGCTAGTTACATTTTCGCCAGCCAGAGAAGGACCCATTTGTGCCAACCCTCTGCTTTCTGTCAGTCAGCCAATCCTCAATCCAATCTAGCACTCTACCTCCAATCCCATGCAATCTCAGTTTCTGGATCAGTCTTTTATGCGGAACCTTGTCAAACACCTCTGGAAGTTTAGATATACTACATCCACAGGTTCCCCACTATTCAACTTGCTGGTTATGTCCTCCAAGAACTCCAGCAATTTTGTCAAGCATGACTTACCCTTCATAAAACTATGCTGACAATGGTAGATTGAACTTTTGACTTTCCAAATGTTCAGTCATCTCCTCCTTAATGATTGACTCCAGCAACTTGCCCACCACAGAGGTCAAGCTAACCAGCCTATAGTTTCCTATTTTTGCCTCTCTCTCTTTTTGAATAGGGGCGTCACATTAGCGTATTTCCAATCCACCAAGACCGTACCAGAATCCAAGGAATTTTGAAATATCAATGCATCCACTATCTCTGCTACCACTTTTTAATACCCTCGGGTGCAGGCCATCAGGTCCCGGAGACTTATCTGCCCTTAATCCCATTAGTTTATTCAATACCTTCTCCCTAGAGATGGTTATTGCATCAAGTTCCTCCGCATTAATGACAGTTTTTGGAAAATCTTCATTATTCTCTACCGTGAAGGCAAAGGTAAAATATTGGTTTAGTGCCTCCACCATCTCGGTGTTCCCCATTCATACCTCACCAGTATCATCCTCTAAAGGGCCAACATTTACTTACAGAAGCTTTTGGTATCTGTGTTTGTTTGTGTTACAATCTATATAAATGATCTGCTAGTTTCGTAATTTACTTGGCTCCTTTGATTCTGTTTTTAGTAGCCTTTTGCTGAACCTTAAAGTTCTCCCAATCCTCCAGCTTACCACCAGCTTTTGCAATTTGATATGCCTCAGTTTTTGTCTTTATGTCCTCTTTGACTTCCTTGTCTAGCCATGGAACATTTTTCTTCCTTTTACAATTCCTTTTCCTCTCAGGAATATACTTTAATTGAGAGGTATTCAATTTCTCTCTCTGAACATCCGCCATTGTTCCTCAACTGTTCTGCCCTCAATTACTTGTGCCCAGTTTACTTTGGAGAACTCCTTCCTCAGGCCTGTATAATTACCTCTGCCCAATGCTAAAATTCTAGTATAGCACTCTGTCTTCTGTTGTGCAAAGTGAATCTGAAATTCTAGCATGCTGTGATCACTTTTTCCAAGAGGATCTTTAGCAGCAAGACTATTTTTCAACCTTCGTTACATAATATTAAATCTAAAATAGCCTGCTCCCTGGTTGGTTCCAGAACATGTTGCTCTGAGAAACAATCCCTCATACGCTCTATGAAATCTCCCTCGAGGCTACCTTTGCCAATTTCATTAATCCAGTCAATATGCACGTTGAAATTGCCCATGATTACAATGTGCCCTTCTCACAGGCCTTCATTATTTCTTGGTTTATGTTATGCCCCACTTTGGAAGTATTGCTCGGGGCCTGTAAATTACTCCTGCCAAGATGCTTTTTCCTTTGTTTTTTAATTCTATCCAGATCAATTCAGGATGTTGGCCTTTAGTGCCAATGTCATTTCTTAATACAGCCTTGATGTCATCTTTAACCAATAAAACATCTCCACCTCCTGTTCCATCCTGTCTATCCTCTCGGAATACTGTGCATCCTTGGACATTCAACTCCCAGTCCCATGTTTCAGTAATCCCCACCAGATCATACCTGTTTGTCTCTGTGCCGTCAACTCATTGACCTTATTCCGAATACTGCGTTCATTTAGGCGTAGGGTTTTTAAATATGTCCTACTGGTTTGTCCTTCCCTTGCAGGACTTTCTTGTGCACTCTGTTTTTCTCACATTTTGACCTCCTTTAACTCCTGTAATTACCCTAACAAATTCCAATAACATTTTGAACACCTTGAAGAGATCGCCCCTTAATCTCAGACTTTGGAGAATATCAGTTAACATTTCCAGTTCTTGATCTGTAACCTTAACTCAGTCCAATATGTTTTAAATGCAATGAAGATTTCAACCTCTGCCGTCCTTTCAGGCAGTGAATTCTAGAATCCCACCTTTTCTTCTCCAAAGTCCCTAGTTTCTCACCATTTCAAAAATACTTTGATTCACCCTTCTTCAGTCTAAAATGGATTATTTAACTGTTAACCTTTAGAACTTACTGCTCCCATCTGCACTACTTTCTCTCCCCTCCCCACCTCCTTAACTTTGTGTCATCTGCAACATTAGATACATAACTCTATATTTTTTTATTGAAGTCAATATAGTCTAAAACTAAAGACAAGATATTGCGGATGCTGGAATCTGACTCAAAGCGTTGTCTCTATTCTCTTTCCACAGATACTGTCAGACCTGCTGAGATATTCCAGCATTTTCTGTTTTTGTTATTCAAAATATGAGTCACTGAAACAGATCCCTGGGTATGACTTGTCATATCTCACCAATAACCTGTCATCTTCTAGATTCTGTTCCTGAGTCTAAGACGCATGAGACAGGCAAAGCTAGTTTCTGTGGAACAGGTCACTGGCCTGATGCCAGTGGATATAGCTTGAGGGACACCACCCTACATCACTTCCATTCTTACTGCCTGCTGTAGGGATAATGGAAGTTTGCACTTTTCAATTGTTGGTGTGTGCAGCATAATTGTACAAGTTGCATTTCCAATAATCAACCTGTTTGGCCACGTTATGAATGCACCTTCTGTAGTTATCAAGTCCTGGAGAGGAACTTGAACCTGGAACTTCTGATTCAGAGGCAAGAACACTACCCGATGCACCACAAGATCTCTTTCCAATCAGAGTACCTATCCTCTGGCCCCCCCTTTATATTTCCTATCTTCCAACATGTTTCCAACCCAAATTAAAGGCTATTTCTAATTTTGTGCACTCTGATATTTGCTGATAATCTCTTGTATGAAACCTTATTGAATGCCTTCTGGAAGATTTATATGGGATAATATTCATATCGTCTTACATATCCTGTTAGTGACCTAAAAAAAATCTACCAGATTAGGCAGAAACTCTTGGCTCTCTGGTATAATTAATTGATAAATTTATCAATGTGAATTCCAACTTGAGAGCAAACTAGACCTCTAAATCTGCCATGTGATTATTTATATAAACAGCCCACCTGGCCAAAAACTTGTCTGTGTGAGATTTAATTGTTCATCTGGGTTCCATTGTAATTACATGATCTAGAACGGATCCAAATTTGACATGCTAACTAATGACAGAATTGTATTGACAAACAAATCTGGATGAAAACAGGATCTCCCACACCAGTTGAAGGAAGAAATAACTTGTTTTAATATAGCACTTTTCATGGCCTTATGATCCCAAATTGCTTATTTCCTATTTTGGTCAATGTTTTAAAAAAAGACCAAAGATATTCTCATATTAATTAATGACACCAGTGCGATTGCCATTCAAATTTAAGCATCGATTATTGAGCTTTGGTTAATGAGCTTGTGTACAAGAATAAGTTTGAAGCAAACTGATACCTGGAACTTTTTAATATATTACATTTTTTGCATCTAAGTGAGAGCAGGGAATGTACAGTAGGTTTATTTATATCAATGCATTCTTCTGTTGTTGGTTTGTCCACCATATTTGTACAAGTTCCATTTCCAATAACACACAATACTTGTTTGTTCTTTTTTTTTAAAGGTTGCACCTTGCTATTTTATGAGACCAGTGGGAAAAACTTCATGGATCAGAACAGTGTTCCTAGATATGCCCTGTTTGCCGAAGATAGTATAGTGCAGCCTGTACCGGAACATCCAAAGAAAGAAAATGTGTTCTGTCTTAGTAATGCCTTTGGGGATGTCGTCTTATTCCAGGTTTTTCTTGATTTATTTGTCATGTAGCTCATACAAACTACAACAGGGGCACCTATAAGGCAGAGAAGAACTACTGCAAACATTTACAGGGTGAACGAAAAACAAAAAGATTAAAGTAAATAAAAATGCATATATTAGCAACAACTTATTTACGTGGCATCTTTAATGTAAAATACACCATTCGATCCTTTATAGATGGAATGGATGGATGATTTCATGAATCAATTAGTAAGGGAGAAATTACAAGTGATCACAACTTACTGTATGAATAGCTTTGTTTAGGATACTTACAAACAAAACCTAGGGAGGCCAAGTAGAAAGCTTTGCCCTCTGAATATAGTGCTTTGATCCTTCCAAATCTTTTGGCAATCTATTTTCAGAATTTTGTTTTCCTAAATTTCAGATTGCTGTAGCTGTAAAACAGACAGCTGGATGTGTTTGCAATAATTCTCAATATAATTATGGTTGTAATGCAAGTAAAATGATTCGAAAGAGTGATGCATGAGTATTAGTCTGAGATCCATATCAAAAAAAAAGGGAAAGCTGGATTTAAGTTAAACATTTTAAGAAAAAAAAATGTTCTTCATAAATTCCAATTCTGAAAGTCATCTTGTTTCCCTGTGGAGTTTGTCACTTGAACTTTTAAGTATTTCTGCACTATTCTGTTCTCAAAAATCTTCAACATTAAATGCCAGTGAATATCAAATTAATTAATGCCATGTGACATTTATATCTCTGACGGCTGGATGGCAGGTGGATGTGGTGGGGATGGCAGAAAAATTGGCTACCATGCCAGAGGTGCTAATTATTGACCACTGAACGGTCTCCTCCCACTGTCTCTCGAATTTTACCCACAGTGGGGGAGGCCAGTGATAAGGGTCCATCTCATCATGTGAAACAATCATAAGGCCAGAAGTGAGAATGCTGACTGATTGAACATTGTTCAGGTCCACTTGCAACTCCTCAAATAATGAAGCAATTCATGCCTGTGCAAGACCTGCCTCCGTTTTGATTCTCCTATTGCCTATCAGAGTTCTTTTTCCCCCTCCCTGTGAGGTATTCTCTCCCTTTTTCCCACCCCCCAACACCTCTCCTCTTGCCCTGTCCACCCGAGTCACCAACCCCCTTGTAGGGGCTGATAGGCTGGCCCTAATGAGAACCTGGACATACCAAAGTCCAAATTCCATCACTGAAATTCTTTCTCAGGGAATGTTGCAGTCCCAGCATTGGCCACCAAGCTTGGTAGCAGTGCTGCGACCAGAGAACTGCTAGCCATCTGATTGGCCAACTGCTCTCTGAAATGGACCTTCCTCACCGTTGGGAATGGAAGCACCACTTCAAGCCAATGAACAGCTGGACAAGCCAGCTAACTAACCATAGGCAGGTTGACCCCTGACTTTACACTATGTGTGGGGATACTGCCCCAGCATAAAATTCAGCCCATACAGTATTTTTATCAGGTTAGGTTTACATTCTGTTCACCTTATTTCTATTTTGCCATCTGTTTGTGCTTCTATTTTCAGTTCGATCTTTGTAATCGCAACTCTTTCTGCGTTGAAATTGTTTTTCAACCAAAATCTTGTACAAATGGGTGCAGAAGAAATTGATATTGGATTTATCTTTTAAAAACGTTAATAATATTGCCTGCCCCTCCAATAACCTAGTAGTTAAAACAGCTGGAAGAAAACCATGTCACTAAGTGACACTTGGATGCTCAGTTTGGTTCCAGCAAGGTCACTGGACTTCAGACCTCATTGTAGCCTCGGTGCAATCATGGATAAAAAAACAGAATTTCAGAGGTTAGGTCAGCATTGACTAATAATACCAAAGCAGCATATGACTGAATATGTCATCAAGGAGTTTAGCAATGTTGAAGTTGATAGGAATTGGTCATCAGCTGCTGCTTCATCAATTAATTTCCCACCAACGCAAGGTCAGAAATGTAAGTACTTGCTGATGATTGCAGAGTGTTCAGTTCCACTCTCAATTTCTCAAATAATTAAGCAGTTTGTGCCCACATGGCAGCAAAACTGTGCTAAAACTCAGTCTTGGGCTGGTAGTGGCAAGTAACATTCGCACCACATAAGTGCCAGACAATAATCATATCCAACATGAGAGAATATAACCATCTCCTCTTGATGCAAATAGAATTTCCATCTTTGAATCCCCCACTATTAATATCCTGTGAGTCACCATCGACAGGAAACTTAACTGGACCAACCTATGTGTATACTTCAGCTGCAAACAAGTTAGAAGCTGGGACTTCTCCAGCAACTAACATGGCACCTGTCCACTATCTACAAAGCACAAGCCAGGAGTGTGATGGAATGTTCTCCACTTGCCTGGCTAAATGCAGCACCAACAACACCATCTGGGACAAAGCAGTTGCTAATACACGTTGGCTGCAGTATGTACCATCTACAAGATTCACTGCAGCAGTCCACCAAGACTCTGTTGCCAACACTTCCCAAATCCGTGATCTCTACCCTATTGACAAGTTATTAAAAGCCGTTCATATGGGATGTTAGTGGAATACAAATGTGTGGAAGTTATTACAGGCTTTGATAATTCCCCATTCCCAATGTCTAGAGACAAGTAATTACAAAAGATGTAGCTTAATCAGAAGTGAATCAAAGGGTTCAGGTGTAAATTGGGGCCAAATCTTACTTTTGTACTAACACCTTGGTTAAGATGATTAAATTCTATGTTGACTAGAGATTACATTTTTGAACTCCCTGATCTGTAAAACTGTTTGTGGTCTTGAACAGCTGAGGCATCAAGAAATCTTGCCGTTCTAATTTAAATTACAAAATCCTTTTTAATGCATTCACCTGGTCACCTGCTTGACGTTTCCAAATGAGTTGAGCAAGACTGAATGTTAAGTTTTCTAAAGTTTCAAGATAATTATCAGGGACAGCAACCATACACGAATTTATAAAATCATTTTACAAGCAATGGAGAACATGAGCAGTCATTCACTATTTGTCTTGAGCGTAAACGGCTTTTAATATTTCAGAAATTCTGCTATGATTTAAGATAACTTTAATCTATTAAATTTCAATTATTCTGATTGTCTGATTTTTCAGGCTACAAGCCAGACTGATCTTGAAAACTGGGTAACAGCAATACATTCTGCCTGTGCATCAGTGTTTGCAAAGCAGCATGGGAAAGAGGATACAGTCAAGCTACTAAAAAACGAAACCAGAAATTTCATGCAGAAGATTGATATGGATGGAAAAATGAAGAAAATGGCAGAGTTACAGCTGTCTATTGTAAATGATCCTAAAAACAGGAAAGCCATTGAAAATCAGGTATTCTTAAATCTTATTGATCTCTAGGAACTTGAAATGACTACAAATTGCATGTTTTATGTCTGGGAGTTGCATGCAGGTACAGGAGTGTGAGATACAGATTTTCTTAACCGGTTAGAATTGTGTGTCAACAGTTATGAATATGTGCCACTATTATTGTGCTTTAATTTGCAATTGTGTATTTGAACCTGTATGTAAAGACATGGTGACCAACTTCCAATCATATTGAATGTTAGAAATCTCCAGACTGAATAATTGTTTTACAATTTATGCATTATAATTCAAATGATAATCCACTGCATATCTACATGGTGTTTTGGCAATTTAATGAAAATCCAATGTTGAAGAGTTGAAAAGATTAACTTCGCATCTAGCCTATCCAGATTGTGTTTCTCCTTTATTTCACTGGATTCTAGGAGAATGTCGACCAGTTGACACACCACTGGCTAATTGGCTTGCGGTTTAGCAGGCCTCCTCAAAGGGAGGTAGAACAAGTTTCTTGCTGGTTCTCCAACTGGCAGGTGACATTTGACCCTGACATCTCAACAAAATTCCACCCGTCATCCCTGGGCGTCTCAGTTGTGAAAGGGGAAAACAGCTAACTGCAAGGAATATGCTTAGGACATTTAACTTTCAATTATCATTTTAATGAGGAATTGATTACTTGTTTTGATTTTATAATTCATGGTTTCTAATGTGAAGGAACAAATCAGAAGTAGAATGTTTGATCTGTAGAACATTAGAGTGTTGAAACAAAACTACATGTGTAGCTTTCCCTTTGTTCCCAAACATGAACCTAACTTAATGCATGCTTGGTTTCCCTGTTACCTTGCATTGCAGCAAGCAGAAAGATGTATATTCAATATGATAGCTTGAACAGAGAAAAATTGCATATTCCTCGGACTCTTGTATTCAGACAAATCCCCTGGCGCAATTTTTGTTAAATGCTTGAGTAAGTGATTGATAGTCCTGTTGGGTACCAGTAAGTCGGCCCTTTCTGAAAGAAAAATGATCTTTCATCCCAACCCATAAAAATACTTCCGTTTCCATGGGGAAATTGATGTAGCTACACTATGCTGAGCACCACAACCTGCAGGATTTTCCCATTACATCAACTATTCAATTTAAACCATTAAGCTAAATATTTGAATGATTATGCAATTCTAATTTACTGCCAGAGAGGTAATGATTGATGTTGATTGCTTGTCTAGTTCTCCAACTGCATGTAATTTGTAAACTTAACACAGTGATTGGAAGGCAATACACGTTTTGGTGCTTAGGGTGTCATGATGTTCATATAGAGATCTCTTAGCAATTACCTTAACCATGTGGCTCTATTGAATGAAATTCAGATCCCATGTCCCTTCCTTTGGATCTTGAATGCAATTATTTGGGTCATATATTTGGATTCTGCCAAATCTTTCTGTGGGTTAGGCAAATCAAATATGGTTATAACTAACACACAATGATTAAACTGTTATTTACTAAAATCCTATGATGGACAGTTTCTAGGTTTTTAACCATTCAGTATTGAATATTACAAACTGATTCTTAAATTATTGACCCAGAAAAGAAGAAAACCGAGCTCTGGCCATGTACTTGAATATAAGTAGAAGGCTGTGCTCATCAGCTTCCTGTCATATGTAATATTAGATGCAAGTTGAGAAATTTAACTTCTTTCAAGTTTGGATACTTGGTTTTACATCAACTTGGATTGGAAATAAGGCAGGTAAATGAAGTTAAGTACAGATGAGCCATGATCTAACTGAATGGTGTAGCTGGTTTGAGAGACTGAATACCTATTTCTGTATGTCCCGACCACAACGTGTGCAAAGCTAAGGTGCTGTGAGGTTGTTCTTGTCATGATTCTTGCAAAATACTGAAGTGATACTGATTTGGCTGCACTTGCATTTCTGGAAAATGTAAAACCATGTCATTTTGCTGATGACATCTGCATTAATTACATTTTTAAAAATGTGGCTTGCATCTTTAAGCTAGATGCAAAGAAATGTTCTTTGACAGTTTAATATAACTGGGACTGGAAGGAATAAATACCCAAAAATAAATTACTGTTTCTACAGTAGAGTGAGAAGATGCATTATTTCCCCTCACTGCACAGGCATTTTTTCCACGTAGCTTGTTTGCCCTGGATATAGACATAATATCCTGTAGCACACTGAATGATAGAACATTCTGTTGCATGATGACATTCTTGTTGATGACATACAGGGGTGGAAACCCCCTTCTCGCTACCACACCCTACCCCCCCCCCACTCCCTCAAGCTCTGTAAGCTTGTCCGTTAGCCATTAAACATAAATCATACACGGAAATTGAAGCAAAGCTCGCGAATAGAGACCATAGGCTGGCACTCCCTTGAGAACAGCTGCTACTACTTTAACATCTGAAATTGGTACCAGATAGTCTTCAGAATTAACAGTATTTCACTGAAGCTCACAAAAAATCCTTTTTAACGTTCCTTGCTCTGAATATCTCTGGAAAATCTCCCAATCTCATTTGCTTCAAGGAAAACAACCCCAACATTCCTAACCTATTCTTGTAACTCTCCCCTCAACCTTGGGAACCATTCTGCTAAATCTCCTCTGCACCCTCTCAAGGAGTCTCACATCCTTGCTCCAAATGTGGGGACCAGAACTGGACGGAATATTTTACTTGGGGCCTAACCAGAACTTTATAAAAGTTCAGCATAATTTCCCTGCTTTCTTACCCATTGTCTCTATTTTTGAAGCCCAAGATCTCATATGCTTTGCTAATCACTCTCTCAATATGTCCGAAACCTTGGGGAACACCACCGTCTACTATCCTCCTTCCTGTCTGAAATATAATCATTTCCCATGGCTCACCGTTTTCAGTCCTTAAGCCAATTTTTTTTTCCCATTGGACACAGACCCTCCTAGTCCATGAGCTTCTCTTCCGTTAACTTTTATTTTTAGGAAGCAGCATTTTTTTATCCTTTCAAAGGATATGGACATCAATGGTTAGGCCAGCATTTATTGCCCATTCTTAATTGTCTTTGAGAAGGTGGTGTTAAGTTGTAGGCTTGAACAGCAGCAATCCCTAGAGTATAGATATACCCACAGTGCTGTTAGGGAGGGAGTTGCAGGATTTTGACCCAGCAATAGTGAGGGAACGGCGATAAATTTCCAAGTCAATGTGATGAACGGCTTGGGAGGGGAATCTCCAGGTGGTGGTGTTCCTGTATGTCTGCTATTTTTGTCCTTCTAGATGGTAGTGTTCGTGGGTTTGGAAGGTGTTTAAGGAACCTTGATGAGGTCTTGCAGTGCATCTTGTAGATGGTACGTACCGCTGCTATTGTGTGTCTGTGATGGAGGGAGTGAATGTTTGTGGATGGGGTGCCGATCAAACAGATAGCTTTGGCCTTGTTGGTGTCAAGCTTCTTAACTGTTGTTGGGGCTGCACTTATCCAGGCAAGGGGAGAGTATTCCATCACATTCCTGACTTGTGCTGTGAGAATTGTGGACAGGCTTTTCTGAGGAGTCAGGAAGTGAGTTACTCACCACAGGATTCCTAGCATCTGATCTGCTCTTGTAGCCATAATATTTATATGGCTAGTCGAGTTAAGTTTCTGGTCAATGGTAACCCCCAGGATGTTGACAGCAGGGGATTCAACGATGGTAATGCAATTGGATGTCAAAGGGTGATGGTTAGATCTTCTCTTGTTGGAAGTGGTCATTGTCTGGCACTTGTGTGGTGCGATCATTACTTGCCAGCCCAAGTCTGGATATTGTCCAGGTCTTGCTGCATTTGAATATGGACTGCTTCAGCAGTTGAGGGGTCGCAAATTGGGCGGCACGGTAGCACAGTGGTTAGCACTGCTGCTTCACAGCTCCAGGGACCTGGGTTCGATTCCCGGCTTTGGTCACCGTCTGTGTGGAGTTTGCACATTCTCCTCGTGTCTGCTTGGGTTTCCTCCAGGTGCTCCAGTTTCCTCCCACAGTCCAAAGATGTGCAGGTTAGGTTGATTGGCCATGCTAAAAATTGCCCTTAGTGTCCTGAGATGCGTAGGTTAGAGGGATTAGCAGGTAAAATATGTAGGGATAGGGGGGTAGGGACTGAGTGGCATTGTGGTCGGTGCAGACTTGATGGGCCGAATGGCCTCTTTCTGTACTGTAGGGTTTCTATGATTTCTATGAAATAGTGCTCTATATTGTGCAATCATCAGTGAATATCCTCACTTTCGACTTTATGATGTAAAGAAGGACATTGATGAAGCAATTGAAGGTGGTTGGGCCAATGACACCATAAGAACATAAGAAATAGGAGCAGGAGTAGGCCATCTAGCCCCTCGAGCCTGCTCCGCCATTCAATAAGATCATGGCTGATCTGAAGTGGATCAGTTCCACTTACCCGCCTGATCCCTATAACCCCTAATTCCCTTACCGATCAGGAATCCATCTATCCGTGATTTAAACTTCTTTAAACACCACCTTGAGGAGCCCCTGCAGTGATGTCCTGGAGCTGAGATGATTGACCTCCAACAACCACAACTACCTTCCTTTGTACTCGGTATGACTCCAATCAGCTGAGAGCTTTCTTCTAATTCCCATTGACTCCAGTTTTGCTGGGACTCCCTAATGCCACACTTGGTCAAATATTACCTCAATGTCAAGGGCAGTCATTCTTGTCTCACCTCTAGAGTTTAGTTTTTGTCCCTGTTTTGTCGATAGCCTGAAGCATTTCAAGAAGTTGACTCACCACCACCATCACCCACAAGGGCAGTTAGACAAAGGCAATCAATGCTTGCCTAGCCAGTGACATCCAGGCCCCGTGAAAGAACTAAAAAACATACATGACCATAATTTATTTCTGCAAATCATTGATAGTAAATGAATGTCAGTAACTTTAACCGACATAAAGTAGTTTAGTGTTAATATGTTCCTCCTTTTCGATTGACAGGAGGTATTGTTATGTGAATTTCAATAAGTAATTTATGAGCTACTGTCTAGATCTAAACAATGCGAAATCACCATTGACATTTTGTGACATGTTCTGATAACAGAGCCTGTTGTTCCACTATTTGTGCCAAGAAATAGTGTTGAGGAATACTGAGACTATAATGAAGTCTACATAAAATACATCGTTTTCATAAAGATGTTATTTTGAATAGAAACTAAAAATAATCCATAAAGCTGTATGAATTGAAAACTGTGGTTAATAATTCTCTGCTAATGCTTTCCTTGCCAGATCCAGCAGTGGGAGCATAACCTGGAGAAGTTTAATGTGGACTTGTTTCGAATGCGCTGTTACCTGGCTAGTCTACAGGGAGGTGAGCTACCCAACCCCAAGAGTCTCCTTGCAGCTGCCAGTCGACCTTCCAAATTGGCGCTTAGCAGGCTAGGCATCTTCTCCGCCTCTTCATTTCATGCACTGGTAAGGATAAACTGGAAAATTGCTAAGGAAACATTGACTTCTTCCATTCTTCTCCTCTCCCTCAGGCACCCCTTTTCACATTCAGCAAAAAATTCAGGTCATCATGTAATAAATTAAGTGATCTTAGAGTACAATTATAATTATATATAATATATTAGAAAAATGAATATTGCCAGTGCCAGCTAATGTGATTCCCATACGGGTATTTAATAAAGAGAGAAAAAAAGTCCAGGAAACTATGGACTATTTAGTTTAACACTGCTGGCAGGAAAAATAAAGGAATCCTTGTTCAAAAATATAATAGAAACTGAGCATAAGTGTAACCAGTATGGATTTCAAAAGGGAAGGTTTGATCAATCTTTAAATTCTTTGAAGAATTAACAGAGTGGATAAGATTAATCTTTTGCATGTGTTTCAACAGAAATTCATTTTATCATAGGACTCCTTAAGTGTTGATTTTCTATTCACAATTACTTAAAACAAAAATAAGTTAATATTGTGATAGAAATAAAGCAATTAAAATATGCATTCCTTTTTCATTGTAGATAGGGTGAACATGCTGCTCCTGGTCAAATGCAAGAAAACCCAACTTTGACTCACTTGACAAATGTTTCTTGTCCTCTTTCAGTTGTCTTACCCATGAACTAAATGTTCAAAGAAAATCAAAGTTGGACAGATATTTAGACGGCAATCAGTGAAAGATAAACGATGTGTATGGAAGACTGTTGTAATGTAAACCAGTGATGTCCCCCCCATGTTTTGTTTCCTCTTGTGAGGTAACAAAATGTGTTCATTAATTGTTGGGATAGCATATAACACTGAGTCATAAAATGAAAAACATTTCCACTACAGTCCAAGGAGAACTGATGTGAAATAAATGGGAATTCATCATATTTTTCCTGCATATCAATAGACAAAATGAAAATCTTTCTATTTGTGATTGAGAAACCATTTCTCAAAGACTAGTAAATAAGTACGTTTTAGCAAAAAATGAGTCCTTTCCACTTAAGTCATTCTAACCATTACACTTTATGTGGAATGTACCAAAAACTGAAATATTCTTAGATGATCGAAAGCCTCGCACAAAAATAATCACCATTCATCCAATTTAATTCTTGTGTGTACATTTCATGCCACTATATGTATCGACAATCGACTTAACATCCTGAAGGAGTTGCATAACAATCTGTGTAATGCCATGCAAATTTTTTCTCTAACCCCCAGCCCCGATGTATATAATGAAATTCCAAAATATCTACCTAACATTTCAATCTGTTCAGGTTTGAGAAGTTGAATAGTGTCCCAGTGACCATTGTGTTTTAATTTGTATTTCCAGATCTATTCTTCCTGTTGACCTTCAATGTTTTCAACCAGGTGCCTCTTTAATGAGTTAATTGATGTAGCGTTACCTTTTCTATTCTATATATCCACAGTTAGGTTCCTGTTTATGAAAAAGCCAATACTGCACAGTGATGATGCAAGTTAATCTCGCACATTTTGCCCTGTTTATAATTTAGTTGTACAGGTCAGTGGTTCACATCATACTGTTACACTACAAAGAGGTTTGAAGCACACCACCTGTTTTCTCCAACTGAGCTGCCCTCGAGCAAAAGCTTTTTATAAACAAAACCCAAAAACAGTCAAGCTACTATTTAATACAGTTTTCACTAGTTTAAGAAGTTTACAATGAAAGTCTTCTCAGCTGACATTTCATCAATACACTGTTAGATTGTATTATCAGAAAGAGGGACTTTATCTTTCTTTTGCAGCATCAGCTCCCAACATTACACTCTCAATACTTTTGTATGTGGCTGAATTAGAGTTTCAGTTTCTTTGATTTCACTATGAACTCAGCCACCAGGTAACACGTCTCCTTGAGCATCATCTGAAACCCGCGCACACTCCCATCATACATCGATTTTTGCCTCGTGTTATTTTTATTCATTTGTGGGACATGGGCTGGCTGGCCAGCGTTAATTGCTCATCCATAGTTGCCCAAGGGCAGTTGAGAGGCAACCACATTGCTGTGGCTCTGGAGTCACATGTAGGCCAGACCAAGTACCCTTAAGAATATTAGTGAACCAGATGGGTTTTTCTGACAATTGACAATGGTTTCATGGTCAACAGGTGCTTAATTCCAGGTTTTTAAAATTTGAATTCAAATTCCTCCATCTGCTGTGGCAGGATTTGAACCCAGGCCCCGAGAACATCAGCTGAGTTTCTGGATTAATAGTCCAGCGAAAATACCAGTAGGCCATCACCTCCCCCTATTCTCTCAGGTACTGTATATCCTTGCTGGAGAATGAATGATATTTTGTACTGAAACATTGTTTCAACTTGGTACCATTGTAGCATTTGTGAGCTTCTCCTTGCAAAATAGGCATTCTGGTACAGGGCAAAAGACATCACCAGTCCACTAATATCCAATGGCCGAGTAGTTGTCACTGTGCTGTCAGTAACGGAACCTGGCTTTTATCTCCCAAGATTCTGTTCTTTGGGCCACGTCTGAATCAGAACAGGATTCTTCACTTCTCTTCAAGAACTTATTCATGGCAAATTGTGGTCAAACACACCACACTACACAAATTCCCTCGTGCATCACGGCATGGTGACACAGTGCTTAGCACTGCTGCCTCACAGCGCCAGGGATCTGGGTTCGATTCCCAGCTTGGGTCACTGTCTGTGTGGAGTCTGCACGATCTCCCTGTGTCTGTCTTGGGTTTCCTCCGGGTGCTCCAATTTCCTTCCACATTCTGAAAGATGTGCTGGTTAGGTGCCTTGACCCGAACGGGCATCGGACTGTGGCGACTAGGGGAATTTCACAGTAACTTCATTGCAATGTTAATGTAAGCCTTACTTGTGACTAATAAATAACTTACTTTGTTATCTCTTAGACTACGAGGGCTTCTCTCGAGACCACTTCGACTAAGGTCTGCTCATTGTAGTCCTTTCTCTAATTTGAAGCCTGCTTCTTCTTTTCTCAACTTTATTGGTTCCTCCCTGTCTGCTCCCCTTATCGGGAACTTTTTATTTATTTTTTACTTCTTGCTGTCTTTTTTCGACCTTCCCCGGAGAAAACAGTTTTTGCACCGTTTTTGCGTTTTGCCTCTTATGCAGCTACATCGGGTCGTCATCATGTGCTCCGTGGCCAGCATCGCCAAGTCCTGAGGAACCTGTGGTCTCCCGCACATGCAGTAGCCGGGAAAGAGCCTCCCATTCGCAGTTTGAATTTTTTATTAGTCCGGTGCATGGGTCTGACCAAATGTAAAAAATCCAAACCGTGCATGTGCGGCCCTTTCCCGGCTGGCTTATGCGTGGAAGACCCAAGGTTTGTTGGGACTTGGAGATGCCGACCGTGGAGCTGAGAACGAAGGCTATATTTAGTTCTATTCAAATAAATTTTTTATAATTTCGTATCTTATTTCCATGGCACACCAGTTGGGAATCTCTGGTCTAGATTTCATAGAAAACCTAGAATGCAGAGGGAGGCCATTCGGCTCATCGAGCCTGCACTGACAACAATCCCACCCATTCCCTATCCCCCTTAACCCCACATATTTACCCTACTAATCCCCCTGACACTAAGGATCAATTTAGCAAGGCCAATCAACCTAACCTGCACATTTTTGGATTTCCTATACTATTGTGTTCTAATTGTTACTCCAAAAAGATAATTGGACTATTGCTCTCTAGGATTTCCCAAGAATGATTTTTGCATGCGGCACTAAATGTACACTTGAACTCATGAAACAGATTGTACACTAAATGGTAATTTTAGTGACTCAACTTGCAGAACCAGCAAATAAAATAAGTTTAACAAACTATTGGAAATTTAAGCTATTAAAATGAACATGGTTAGGATTGTAGGGTGTTGGTTATCATTTCAGTAATAGGTTAACGGTATGTATTTATGAACTAAATAACTATGCACATATTATACAGTCAAGGGTTCAAGGTAGGAGCTGTTGCCATGCTTGCTTGTGCACATGGTTCTGTCCAACACTAGGTTGACACCCAGGTGTGGGTCATGTGCTCCCTTATATCACTAAGAGCAGTAATACACTCAGTCCCTCGTTAACCCTATATGTGGCAGACCTTTATACTACATCTCCCCACCCCAAAAGTCTTTATCCAATGTATTCTTGTTCACCGCATCATTATTATTACCCCATCTCCCCCCCTTCAAGTCTCTGAGTTCACCGGTTCAGGAGGTATAGAAGCCTTATAATCCTTCCATATCTCATTTGCACTATTGTCAGAGGAGTCAGCGGGCTCTTCCATTGCAGGCGAACTCTGTTAATTTGAAGATTGTTCTGGCATCTGGTACACAGTCATCCTCTTTTTCTATTCTTTGGTATTGAACCACTCTATCAATTCAGTCGTTTTTGTTCTTTTCGGAGCGAGCTCGAGTTCAGGTGCTTACTCGGTAATCTGGTTTCTCCTACAATGTGTCTGGGCTCCAATTTCTGGCCACTGAACTGTTTAAAAGTTTCTCAGGACTTGCTGTATCCTGGAATTGAAAAGTTTAAGCTCACTTCTGCTAAGTCTGCTGATTCAGCGCTCTGGGAATTGAAGCTGGACTTCCAAGAGATCCATGAAAACTTATAATTAATTATTTAATGTCCTCAGACACCACATTTTTCTGTTTCATGAGTTCAAGTGTACATTTAGTGCAGCATGCAAAAATCATTCTCATTTATTTAAGAACCTTCTGGTGAGAATGAAACCATATAGCTCTTTTAAAAATAAATTTATGTAATGCATGTGAACCATATGTTTTCTTAACGTGTTTACAAGACCCATCGTGTGTATGTATTTCACTAGGTACGGTAAATGTGTTCATGATGTTGTTTGATCTTCCCTTTACTTCTCACAAATTACGAGTTGTATTTTTGAAAATCCCATATGCTGGGATTATGTGTCACATTCTTTGCTCCTCCCAATCCTTTAAATAAACTTTCTACTGTATCAGTGACTCATGCACAGGGAGCTAGAATGAGCAGTGGGATTATTTTTTTGATTGCTGTAGCTAAGTACCAACATTGGCACAGTGAGTCCTGTGGCTGTAAACCTTTATGGTTTATGTTTGAATATTTAGTTAAGTTACTAAATATAAATTTAAAATTCAGTTATTTTTGAAATTGGCTTCTCTGATCATTTTGGCTCATTACAGCAATAAATGTGGTTTGCCTACTATAAAGCAACTGAATATATAGACCATTCTGCACTTCTGTCAAAATAAATTTACAATCTCAAACTCTCAAAATCATAGGCATTGCAACAAAATTCAGAATCATCGACACCTTTACAGAGTTTAAACCCTTTGTGGGACTGTCAATGTTGTGGGAGATTAACTTTTTTGACCTAGCGGAGAGCGTTGGTGGTAATATGCCGGTGATCCAGAAGACTTCCCCATGTACTTGCGGTCATAACTGTGTGGCATTTGTGTGACTTCACTGACAGGTTTTCCATCCAATGTTAGCCTGACTTCCAGTTGGGTGGGGACTGCTCGAGGACAGGTTGTAGTATCTGGTAGGTGTGACCTTGGAAAATCAGAAAGTTTTGGGGCAGGCTTTTTGTGAGGGTTTGTGAGGTCAGTATGCCAAATCAGCAGAGAAGTGAAACAGCAATTGCTCCCTGGATCTGGCAGTCCTCTGTTCCCTGTTGCTGTCAGGTTTCCAAGAACGTAGGAAAACTAGCTGTCAAAAAATAAGTTGAAAATATGCATAAGTATGAGGCACGTAAGCTCTTAATATTTCAATTGCAAACCCACCACCTGGGAGCAAATTAGTTGCCTGAACTTAGCCAGTCATTATTAAAACTGATTGAGGTGGGCAGACTAGGAGCAGAGTTGGAATTAGGATTTAGAATTCAACATTTTAGCCTCTCACTAGCCCAAGCCTTTCTGTTTTGGGGGGTTACCCCCCTCCCCCTCCAAGTAGCTTGTGATGGTTTATTTTTATATAATAATTTCAGTTCCAGTAAGTAGTCTCACAACACCAGGTTAAAGTCCAACAGGTTTATTTGGTAGAACGAGCTTTTGGAACACTGCTCCTTCATCAAGTGAGTGCCTCAATTCCAGTTCCGTTGTCCCAATTTTCAATAAGTGTACTTTTGAAAAATTTCTTAATGACTTTTTACATTCTCAATTCATCAGATTTTAAGAAGCACATTAGTAGCAGGATGGAAATTTGAAGTAAAATGGATAAACATCACATGGTTTTATGTTTTCTTTTGAAGAATTGTTCCAGAGATGAAGCAACACTCAGGAAAAGAACGTTGTCCCTGTCTCAGCGAATAAGAAGTAAGAAGGGTTTGTTCTCTTCACTGAAGGGGTTAGACGACCTTGGAAGAAAAGGAAAAGAAAAGAGACCCCCGATTATGCAGGCATGTCTTACTCAAATCTTTCAACCCATAAAGTAACATTCAAGAGTTGTGCTTGTTTTCTTAATGAAACTTCCTCGAAGTATGTTGCAAAAGTATTTCTTTCCTTTATCATACAAAGAGGGTTCTTCATAACTCAAAAGAAGTGTATATTATGAATTGTTTAATGTAGGTGAGGTAAAGTATCTGTTTGAGTGGACCAAGCACAGTTGAATTTCAATAATGCAGCTCATTGTTTGCTGTTAACTTCCTTGTATGAATAGAATTGAATGTGTTGTTGATTTAGCTCGTAGTGATTTAGGAAGGAACATTCTAATCTCATTTAATCTTGTGAAGAGCTACTGGAAACCTGTTAGATCGATAATTATAGACTTGCACTCTTCATACCAAATAAATATCAATATTATTAATGTAAGGTTAAGTGCATTTAATTTCATCTAATCCAATGAAGCATTTGTTGTTGAACTATTGATGTTTGAAATTTGTGTTAGAATTGTAGGAATGTATCATGATTGGAATTGATCTTGCAGAGGCTAACAGGTAGCTAATACTCAACATTGTGATGTTAATGAATTGTCTTGAATGTAACTTAATCTCTCATGATCTGAGTACCATAAACCTGCATTGTGACAGCACTGAAGAATACTGCAGTAATTTTACCAGCAAAAGGGAAAAACATACTTGATTTTGTCCTCACCAATCCACTTGTCGTGGATGCATCCGTCCATGGCAGTATTGGTAGGAGTGACAACCCATACTTTTCGTGGAGATGAAGTCCCATCTTTATGCTGAAGACACCCTCCATTGTGTTGTGTGATACTACCACCAGGATAAATGGGATAGAGTATCAGTAGATCTAGCAACTCAAAACTGGACATCCATGAGATACTGTGAGCCATCAGCAGCAGCAGAATTGCCTTCAACCACAATCTGTAAAGCATTGCCTGCCCCCCCCCGCCCCCCCGCGCCCCCCCTGCCCGCCCTGCCCGCCCCCACCCCTGATCCATCTTGGCCTTATCCTGAGGTTCCCAGCATCACAGATGCCAATCTTCAGCTATATCCATTCTCTCAACTTGATACCAAGGAACAATCGAAGGCACTGAATATTGCAAAGGCTATTGCTCTGATAACATTCTGGCTGTAGTATGAAGACATGCTCCAGAACTAGCCAGATCCCCAGCTAAGATGTTCCTGTATGGCTACAACATCTGCCCGACAATGTGAAAAATTTCCCAGGTATGTCCTATCCACAAAAATGGAGGACAAATCCAACACAGCTACTTACTGCCCCATCCGTCTACTCTCAGTCTTCAACAAAACGATAGAAGGTGTCCATCTCAGTAATAACCTGATCACTGATGTTCGGTTTGGATTCTGCCAGGGCTGCTCAGCTCCTGATCTCATTACTGCCTTCATTCGGACAAATGAGCTGAATGCCAGAGGTGAGATTAGAGTGACTGCCCTTGATGTCCAGACTTTGAGTGCCATCAAGGAGCACATGTAAAACTGAAGTCAATGGGAATCAGAGGGAAAGTTCTCTGGTTGCAATCATACCGACCACAAAGAAAATGGTTGTGGTTCTTGGGGGTCAATCATCTCAGTCCCAGAACTTTGCTGCACCTCAGGGTGTCCAAGGACCAACCATCTTCTGCTGCTTGCATTATAAGGTCAGAATTGGGAATGTTTGCTGATGATTGTGCAATCATGCGCAAAGTTCAGTACCATTCCCGATACCGAAGCAGTTGGTTTCCATATGCAGCAAAACCAAGACAGCATTCAGGCTTGGGCTGATGTGTGGCACAGTTATTACTTGACACTTAAGTTCCAGGCAATGACATCTCCAACAAGAGGGAATGTAACAATTTCCCCTTGATATTCAATGCTATTACCATTGCTGAATCCCCAACCGTCAACATTCTGGGGTTACCATTGACCAGAAACTGAATTGGTCATGTAAATACTGTGGCTATAAGAGCAAGTCAGAGGCTAGGAATTCCACAGTGAATAACTCACTTCCTGACTTCCCAAAGTCATCTATGAGGCACAAGTCAGTGTGATGAAATACACTTCACTTGCTGAGATGAGTGCAGATCCAAAAACCCTCAAGAAGCTCACCACCATCCAGGACAAAGCAGCCCACATGCTTGGTACCTGATCCATACCCTTAGACATTAAATCCCGTCACCACTAGTGTACAATGGCAGCAGCAGGGGCCATCTACAAAATGCACTGCAGAAATTCACCAAAGCTCCTTTGACAGTACTTTCCCAGCACGCAACCACTACCACCTAGAAGGACGAGAGCAGTAGATGCTTGGGAATACCACCAACTGCAAGTTCCCCTCTGAGCTATGTACTCTGCATTGAAGTAAAATATCTTGGCAGTGTCTATGGTGACACTTTTGCTGGGTTTGCATATATGGAAACCAGAAAAAGAAAAATGGATGTAAATATTATAATTCCATTTTATGCACTATTCCTTTAAATTTGGAGCTGAGGGAAACTTTGGAGAGGGTATGGGAAGAGGTAATGATGGAGATTCTTTAAAGGCAGTTTTACAGAATTCCAACTGTGCATTTTAAATATGTGCTGTTGAATTTAAGGGAAATGTGTTGGTGATTCTGTGCAGTTTCCCATTATCAATGGCTATTAGTTGACCTGTACTATTTTAGGCTCGTCATTGTAAAGGAGGTAAAGAGAAATTCATTATTTTATATGCTGGATTATAGGCCAGCAATAGTAAAGATTATGTCTTTTTTACATTTGACTCTGTGTCTTACTGTTTATTCTTTGCTAATTGATTGTGTAACATTATTGTAATTGAAATTATTAAAGGCAGAAGAGGCTGAGTGTTGCAATGGGTTAGTATTGCACTGTCCTTTCACCCCTTGAATTGGGATCAAAATTCTCTAACCAGCTAGTTGCCATGAATTAGTAGCTTAAACCTACTTCTATTCTATTCAATTTCTAAGTCCAAATCTTTAATGTAAATGGTGATCAACAGGGTCGTTTTGTCGGGATCAGGGTAGCACTGATCCCGACAAAACCTGATTTCCTACCTCATTCAGTTTGAATAACTATTTTAATCCCTACTCTGTTTTGCAGCCAGCTTGCTATCCATTCTACTAATTGTCCCGACTCCACATACTCTAACTTCAATCAGGAGTCTACTATGAAAGGCTTTTTGAAAAACTAAATATGTAAAATGGAGTGCATTATCCATGTCTGCTTCTCCTGTTATTTCAAAGAATTCAATAACTGGTCAGCCATGATTGCCCGTTTTGAAATATATGATTATTCTTTATTATATTTCTGATATCTTCTGGTCTTAAAGTAATGCATTATTAGAGAAATTCTGTTGATTGTATTGGTTGTAATGAAACCCAGTCATTGACATTTCCTCCTTAATCCGCCATCGCCCAAAGGGAGGGATAAGATAGAAAGTTAATGAAGTTCATATTGTAGCATTCTCCTCAATTGCATGTAGATGTCATTCTTTCCCCTTAGCAGAAGAGTGCTGCTGAGCAATTCAGGAAGTGACCATTTCCTGACCAAAACTTGAAATAGAAATTGCAAATTCAACCCTGATGGAAGTGCAAGTGTAAATAGTAATCAAATATGGCACTTGAACTCTCGTTTTGCAGTTGAAAGTATTCAGGTTTCATTTTACCCAATTGATGCAAAATTGGCCCATAATTTTTTTTCAGTACTGAATTTGAGGTTGGCGTTATTAGCATTTGAAGTTTCAGTTGATAACTATAGATATTGTTGATTTAAAATGAATAAGTAGATTAGATCAGATCTACATTTTAATGCAAATTTTTCTTTTCAAATCTTCCGGAGTTTTTTAAAAAACTTGTTTGATTATTTCCTGCATTCCTACATACTTAGTCACCCAGAGAGATGGAGACATCAGCTGTTAATTGGGTAGTTGTGTAAAGAGTTATCTATTAACTTTGACATTCTGTCTCTAAAATGGTCTATTTATTAAATTGATTATTGTTGGAATGTTCCGATTGCCTGTTGAAGTGTACACTTGTGCAGTAAGCCCCAGGTTCTTACAGCTGAGCAACTCAAGGCGATACTGGTAAACTGTCTCCTATATCTAGCTCATCTTTTCATCCAATGTGATCATGGGTGAGAACACTCATTAAGAATGTTTTGTTAGAAAGGGTTATCTAAAGTTAATAACGAAAGCACATGCATAAAAAAATGCTTTAACAGCTCTGTGATCTCATATTTGAGTACAAAATTAGTAGGTGCAATGTCTAGGAAGTGGACATGATATTTGATTGTAATGCTCCATATAATACATGCCAGTATTAACAATAAACTAGTCTCTTCATACTCAATGTCTCTTCGCTTTCCCACCATTCTCGTGTTAAATAATGAAAAGCAGAAAGCTATATTATCCAAAACATAATTCGAAAGATTTGAACTTGGTGAGAACACTATCATCGAGATGGTCCTTGCTGTGAATAATTTACCTGTTATGCTCCATGAATGTTAAATAATTTACATTAAAAACCAAACATTGATGAACTAGTTTGTGTGGTGCCGAGATGCAGCCACAAATCCAAATGTATGGCCAAAATGTGTAACTGTTGCTGTAATCTCTTTAGATTTTCAAGTGCAATAGTGGGCCAGGCTGTGCAGCCTTACAGTTACCACTGACTTGCAATGAGGTGAGAGACCGAACACAATATCTGTACCTTGTGAATGGGTACAGAAAAATAACATTCCATCGCTTTGTAATGACCAAATACTCCAAAATTTTGGATGGGGGGGGGGGGTGGTCCTTTGATCACAGGCACTTAGGGACCTTTAATAAATGTAATATTCACAAGATTTCTTTTTGATTTGGAGTGTAGTCATGGGACACACTCATCTCCTCCTCCCCCACAACCCCACCCCCCACTGCATCCCCAGCCCAAAGTTTCACTGTATGGATTATGTGCTCCCACTTCTTCCCCCATCTCCACCCCAGAAGGCGTTTCAGAACTGTCCTTGTTTGCACTTTGAGAACTTAACGTGTTATGCATATTTTCCACTTATTTCTTTTCATAATACATTATGGGGAAATAAAATAATTCCTATGTTAGTTTCACCCGAGGAGGGTCTAAGATGCGTATTTTTGAAGTAGATGCAGTGGGATTTTTGCATTTTTCAGATGGCTTTTAAGTTACAGAATTTCTGGATACTTTTGAGGATTGTTTCTTTGTTTCCGTGTGGTTTTTGAAGAAAATCTAATGGGAGTGGGGTTTTTTTAGAAGTAAAGATGCAATTTTTAAGCAGTACAGATTTTACAGCTTCCAATATAACTGATGGCACTTTCCATGGTTTTAATGAAATTAAGAATCAAATATCATGATATCAAATTAATAATGCCTGATCAGAAAGTAAAATAGTATATTAAAGAGGAATTCTCATCCAGGAAAATTTTTGATCAAGTGTGTATATTGGTTTATGACAACAAAAATGGGTGGGTATGGGGTGCAAGGATAGCAGTGATGTATTAGATTTTGTGACATTTAAGAAGGACTCTTGTGCAAACCACTAATCATTTCTTGTTGCAAATATGTAACAGCAGGCACAATTCTCCAATGAAATTTAAAGATCGTGAAATATTTGAGATCATTTTAAAATTAAAAAAATATCATTTGAATTTTTCTCCTTTGCAATCAAGAGCAACCTGCATTAATATAGCATCTTTAACATGGTAAAATACCCCAAGGTGTTTTTAGAAAAGCATAATCAGACAAAGGTTGTTGTCAACCCAAATGAGACTTTGAGATTGAAGCAAAGAGGGAAATGGATGGGGATTCCAGAGCTTAGGGCCACCAGTTGTAGTTGGCCTTTAGCTAATACAAAGTTGCTGATGTATACAAATATCCCTGGGAGGTGATGTTGCATTTGATACTCAAACTGAGATTGGGTTCATGCTACTGCACTCTGTGTTATTGCAAAAATGCTACTGTGCAGTAACATCCAACTTTGGGCATTTGCTTCTTTGAAACATTGTCAGCAAAACCTAGAGTAGAAGGTTGCCATTTAAACAGCTTAAATTATCACTTTGTCTCAAAGTATTTCTTCTTTCTGAGATGGCACAGGATATGTTTTAGAAATAAGTGCTGTTTTTAATTTCTGCTAGCTGAATTTAATTTTCTGCTGCATCCTAAGTATGCAGTCTGATCAGTGATGAATTGAGGTTGCCAACAGGAAGCAGCTCTTGTTGAAATCAGGAGCAGTGTGGACTAGGTGAGGACAAAGAACAGAATGGAATGAGCAATGCAAAATTGGTTTTGGGGTGGAATTTTTAAAAGTATAAGGGGCAATACTCCAGGAACTACAGTGGCCTGTTGAATTGGGCGTTAGCCAAAAAAAAGGCATTCCCCCCCTCCCCCATCGCCAAGTGGGAAGTCCACCAGGTGGAATTTGGTGTAGAGCCTGACAAACATGGACCAGGAACCTTGTTTCCGGGGAGGCAAGGGGTTAAAGTTTGTGCCCATGTGTCCCTCTGCTGCTGCTAAACTGCACAGCGAGGGTTGTCCAAGAGATCTGGGAGCTTGGTGGGCTCGGGTTGGAGGAAGGGGTTGATATCTAACCCGGGTTGGGGGTCTTATGGCTGAACTGCCCCTTCCTGCCGTGGGAAAAGTGGAGTTCAGTCTTGGCAGGTTTCTGTTCAAAATCTCCATTCTTGTCTGAGTAGTGAAATCATTAAGTGGTCTGGTCATTTAAATACCCATTCCCCATGACACCTGGAAGCCTTCATAATCACAGTAGCACTTCATTCTACAGAAGAGATTCTCTTGTTCTCTCGCAGTAGTCCCAGGTGTGAGTAGACCCTTTTGAAGTGCTTTGACTGACAGGAGATGTCGGTTTCACTTGGGTGAATTCCCTTTTTTGCCTGAATAAACAGGTGCAGCCTGGCCGCTTGGAACTGCTCTGATTTACAGCTCCAAAGCAGTTCATTGTTGATACAATCAAGTAAGTCTCAAGACCTTCCTGTTCTCCCCACACCTGCTCTTAAAAGGATGGGGTTGTAACACTTTTTTTCAAGACTCTGAGCCTTCTTGAAAGCTCAAATGCTTTGAATAGTTTTGTTTACATTCAATTTCATGGTTCAGAATCTTTAACTAGCCTCTTGATTGACAGCTTGAGGCCATAACACAGCAGACAGGAGTTTTGTTTATTTTTGTTTCTCTTCACAGTTGAATGCATCTCAAGTACTTGCTTTTGTTCTTAATCATAATATTTATAAACAAGCTTGCTCTGATTAACAGATCAAGGCTATTAAACTTCCTCTTTTCTAATGCAATGTTTATAAGCAGGCTTGCTCTTTGATCTGAACATCGGGCTGACTTTTTTCCCAAAATGAGTTTTCAAATACTTATGCTGGAATCGCATGCCTGAACTGGAGGTGCCTTTCAGCCATAGATGAGGCTGGCAGAACTTCCCCTGCCACACTGGCAATGACACCCCAGCAGTGCCACTGTGCCAGGATATTAAAGTGACCAGGCTACCTTAAAGCTTTCACAGTACATGATACCAACTTTTACATGAGTATCTATGGTATGTTGCACATTGTGTTAATTTATTTGTCTTCATTTGCTGAAATATCTTTTGAAAACTGCTCATGAGTTCTTTCACAATGCAGTTATCATATAACCTCTACAAAACTTGTTATAGAGATGATTCTCTCTAAATATTCCCAAGTAGCAACAAAGAAAGGCATGAGTCTGTAGAAAATGTTCAATTCACATTCTCCGGCTTAGAGAGTTATTTCTACTTCAGATTAGATCTCCAAAAATGGGGTAATATATTGGTTAATTCTGTAGAATTCAGGATCCTGAAATTAGTTGCACATGTTCCAATCACTATAATTAAAACCTTTCATTTTGTCCATTTTATTCTTGATGCCACAGATTATTGCTTTGCTATGTGCTGGTTTATAATTTCTCTCAGTATCTTTCTCCTTGGGTTGTCATCAGCTTGCTAATATTGTTGGTTATAGCAAAAAGAGGTTTAAATGACTTGCTTCAATGCTTTTCCTTTAATATCAACATTTTCTTTCACACTAATACAGTTAGCAAAAGAAACAATCGGTTCCATTTCAGCAGCATTCCTTGGGCAAGATAATAAATGCTTTAGTAGAAATTTTTGTGTTGAGAGACCTGTTCTGGTAGCAATGAGTTCCTGAAGTTTTCATTGAGGAACCAGCTGCAAGCCAAATATGACCACCAGATTTCAGGAAGACCCCATTTGTGGGCCTTCCCAGCTGCTTGTCTTAAATCCCAGCAATTTAAAATTTTGGTTTGCATCCAGCTGTGGATGTTCTACACTGTGCAATAAATTATATAAAATTGACAGTGTATAAAGTATTCAGAATAAATTTGCCTGTTCTACATTCATCAGAGGATTAATTCACTGATAAGATTTTTCATGTTGGAGTTGTCGATTAATGAAAGTAAAAGAATTGCCTTCTGAAACATCTATCAATGATGGTAAGGCTAAATTACAGTCTCAGGTGACCTGTGATGTTATATGCTCTCTGTCTCTGTAGTGAAAGGTTTCCATATGTTGTTCAAATCAGACTGTGGGTGGTCAGATTACAAACCTTCATGTGTCTTCAATAAGTTTACTCCATGTGTGTCTCCCCTCCTGTGAAATAAACTCTTAGCTCCCATATTGGCACAGGAAACTAGCTGCGGCCATGTCAATAACATGTTTGGTTTTTGATTGGCAAAAAGAAAAAAGGCTTTGATCAATTTATTTAAAAGTTATTCCCACCTCCAAAGTGAAAGTTGAGAATCAGAGGGAAGCTCATTAAAACGTTTTTAAGGTGTATAAAATGTAGAAAAAATAAAATGAAAGTAAATAAATGGAAGAGAGAAATTTGAGGCTAATGGAAATAAAATGATTTTTAAACTAAGTTATTGACATCTATTTTCTATTGGATCAGCATTATTATTGTAATTGCATTAGTTTCAGGGGCACACTTCATCAGTTGAAAATTTACAAAAAGAGAAAGAACAAAGAACAATACAGCACAGGAACAGGCCTTTCGGCCCTCCAAGCCTGCACCGATCATGTGTTCCGAACTAGACCATCCGTTTGTATCCCTCTATTCCCAGTCTGTTCATGTGGCTATCTAGATAAGTCTTAAATGATCCTAGTGTGTCTGCCTCAACCACCTTGCTTGGTAGTGCATTCCAGGCCCCCAACACCCTCTGTGTAAAATACGTCCCCCACATATCTGTATTGAACCTTGCCCCCCCTTACCTTGAACTTGTGGCCCCTTGTGTTTGTCATTTCTGACCTGGGAAAAAGCTTCCAACTGTTCACCCTATCTATGCCCTTCATAATTTTATAAACTTCTATTAGGTCGCCCCTCAACCTCCATCTTTCCAGGGAGAACAAACCTAGTTTACTCAATCTCTCCTCATAGCTAATACCCTCCATACCAGGCAACATCCTGGTAAACCTTTTCTGCACTTTCTCCAAAGCCTCTATGTCCTTCTGGTAGTGTGGCGACCAGAACTGGACGCAGTATTCCAAATGTGGCCTAACCAACGTTCTATATAACTGCAACATCATATGCCAACTTTTATACTCTATGCCCCGTCCAATAAGGCCAGCATGCCATATGCCTTCTTCACCGCCTTTTCCACCTGTGCTGCCACCTTTAAGGATCTGTGTCTATACTCCTGATGGTTCTGCCATTTATTGTGTAGCTCCCCCCTGCATTAGATCTACCAAAATGCATCACTTCACATTTATCTGGATTAAATTCCATCTGCCATTTCTCCACCCAATTTTCCAGCCTATCTATATATCCTGCGGTATGTTCTCTGACAATGTTCATCACTATCCGCAACTCCAGCAATCTTTGTGTCGTCCGCAAACTTACTAATCAGACCAGCTACATCTTCTTCCAAATCATTTATATATATCACAAACAGCAGAGGTTCCAGTACAGAGCCCTGCGGAACACCACTAGTCACAGACCTCCAATCAGAAAAAGACCCCTCCACTGCTACCCTCTGTCTTCTAAAGAAACTTTTCTTTTGCTGAGCCTGTCAGCAATCTCAGGGGTAATTAACTTACAAGAACAAAAAACAAAACAGCATCCACCAAGCCTGCACCGACTGCTAATCCTTATTTAGACCCACTAGTTATTGCCGATATGTAGTTACTATCCCTCTGTTCGCCTCCCATTCATGTGCCTGTCAAGATGCACCTTGAACGTTGCGAATGTGCCTGCTTCCACCACTTCCACTGGCAGTATGTTCCAGACACACACCACCCTCTGTGTGAAAAACGTTCCTGCATGTCACCCCTAAATTTTTCCCCTCTCACCTTGAACCCGTGTCCTCTTGTAGTTGACCTTGCCACCCTTTTTAAGAGGAAAAAGCCTCTGACTATCCACCCTATCTGTGCCTCTCAATTTTGTAGACCTCCATCAGGTTGCCCCCTCAGACTCCATCTTTCTAGTGAAAACAATCTGAGTTTATAGCATGGGCAATGCTTTCTCCTGGTTACATCAATCCGATTATTTGGCAAGCTTTGTGTTTCAATATTTGTAGAGACTTAAGTATTGAATTGACTTCATAACTTTGGTTTTTTTTAATTCATTCATGAGATATGGGCATCAGTGGCTAGGCCTGCAGTTATTGCCTATCCCAAGTTGCTTGATGAAATTGCCGTACACATTTTGTAAGTGACACTAAGCATAATGTCCACTTTTTTCTCATGTAGGGTTAGTTATTTTTAAGTACTTAATCTTGTCTAATCAAGACAAATTGAGTTTTGCTAAACAGTTTGCCTAAACATCTTAATTGTCATATCTAAACTGTCTTTAAAGTTAAATAAGTAATAGAACTAAAAATTATTTTGTCCCTTGGTCATCTTCGTGATGGCTATGTCCAGCCTCCCTTTGACCAGATGGAACTTGCTGTTTGGGAAATTGAAAAACCTGTATTTTGTCACTGTTAAAATCTACTGTGCCCTAAACATTTTGTCATACTGCCACCGCTTCAATTCAGTGATTTCAGCAATGCAGTCAAGAGATCAAGTGAATGTTGATTTTTTTTTTGTTGAACATATTGATACATTTTTAATTGACCGTTTAAATATCCATTCCGTCCCCATCTCCATCCGATTTCCCTCCTCCACTGTGATATGGTTTAACTAGCAGCCCTCCCGTACCTTATCTAAATGGCCGTTTTGAACAATAACCTGGATTACTCAAAAACAGCCATGAGTGTCCGTGTATCGTGTCTAGAAATAATCTGACCAATTTCAATGTAACCTTAGTTTATTTATCATCTGGTCATTACTTCATTGCTGTTGTTGGTATTTGCACATTGTTTGTGCCATTTCCTCCATTACAAAAGCAACTACACTTTGAAGTATTTCATTGGTTGTAAAGTGTTTTGGGACATCCTGAGGTTGTTAAGGCAAATGTGTTCCTTTTTTGGCTGAAGTTTGACTTTCCTAACAAAATAAACACCATGCAGTACATTTTCCCTCAGTCTCTTGGGAGGAACTTATGCTCTATATTCTTCAAAGTTACTGAGTAACAGAAACAACTTATACGGAGCCATTAACTGTCCCCAGGCACTTCACTGGAGCATTCTGAAATATAAGAACGAGGAGTAGGAGTAGGCCATTTGGCCCCTCGAGCCTCCTCCGCAATTCAATTAGATCATGGCTGATCTTTTCGTGGACTCAGCTCCTCTTACCTGCCCGCTCACCATTACCCTTAATTTCTTTACTGTTCAAAAATCTATCTATCTATTCCTTAAAAATATTCAATGAGGTATCCTCAACTGCTTCACTGGGCAGGGAATCCCACAGATTCACAACCCTTTGGGTGAAGAAGTTCCTCCTCAACTTAGTCCTAAATCCGCTCCCCCTTATTTTGAGGCTATGCCCCCGAGTTCTGGTTTCACCCACCAAAATAGGACACTGAACCGCATGAGATATTAGGGCAGAGGTTAAAGATTTGGTCAGACGGACAGGTTTTTAAGGAGTGACTTAAAGGAGGAAAGCAAAGTAGGGGGATGGAGAGAATTCCAGGCTTGGGTCCAGCCACCAGTGGTAGAATAGGAATGCTCAGAGGCTGGAATTGATGAGTTCAGATATATTGGATGTTTATGCGGTTGGAGGAGATTACAAAAATAGGGAAAGGCAAAGCTATGGAAGGACTTGAAAACAAAGATAAGAATTTTAAATTCAAGGTAGTGTTTGACTTGGAGCTCACTATAGGTTAATGGGTACAGTGATGAGAGGTGAACAGGATTTTATGTGAGTTAAGACAGAGGCACGTTGGTTTCAGATGACCTCAGATTTATTGAGGGTATAATATGCGAGATGAGCCAGAGGTTTGTTACAACAGAGGCGATGAGGGCACAAATGAGGATATTAGCAGATGATGAGCCGAGATAGTGGAACAGTGGTTAACACTGCTGCCTCACAGCGCCAGGGACCTGGGTTCAATTCCAGCCTTGGGTGGTTGTCTGCGTGGAGTTTGCACATTCTAGCTGTGTCTGCGTCGATTTCCTCCGGGTGCTCCCGTTTCCTGTGTGGGTTATGTGGATTGGCCATGGGAAATTGACTGTTAACGTCCAGATTACCTGGAGCTAACAACCCCCAAAATTGTAAAGCATCACCCCACTGACAATGCAAATTCCACCCTTGATGATGTTTCGCTGACAGCGCCCTCCTCCCTGCCCTCGCCCCGACACCGTTATCCCCACATCCCTCGCCGCCCCGGCATGGCTCACCTCCCCACCCTCTGCCCCGGCAGGGCTCGCCCCCCCCCCCCCCAACAGTGTTCAGTCTTCCTCACTGCCGGGCAGTGTTCTCCTGTCTGCCTCAGCCTCCTGTTGCACTTTTTTTTTTACCCTGTTCTGAACAAGAAAGTAAATCCATGTAAGTATAGGATAAATAACCCAGGTCTGTGTAGTTCTGGTATATCATGGAACATTCCAGGCAGAGTAAAAGTGGCAGTCAGAAGTTTAGAGTTCCTGTGAATGTACTGGGGTAGTGTTTCTACTGAGACCTCTGATTGGTCCCACACATATATTTTGTGGTACTCTGGTGTCTGACTATCTCGAGACTGGAAGATCTGAGTCAATGGCTTCAGCCTTCCAAATATTGGAGGAAATTTCTGCAGATTCGGTACCAGATGTTGATTAAACACTCTGACAAATTAGCAAAAGTGAAGATGTGGTGGTGAGTTATAACAGCACATATCCCAATTTTTTCAGCATAACTTCACTGTGTTTATTTTTCATGCATGTGATGTGGCGTCACAGGCTAGACCAGCGTCACAGGCTAGACCAGCGTCACAGGCTAGACCAGCGTCACAGGCTAGACCAGCGTCACAGGCTAGACCAGCGTCACAGGCTAGACCAGCGTCACAGGCTAGACCAGCGTCACAGGCTAGACCAGCGTCACAGGCTAGACCAGCGTCACAGGCTAGACCAGCGTCACAGGCTAGACCAGCGTCACAGGCTAAACCAGCATTTATTGCCCATCACAAATTATTCTTGCCAAGGTGGTGGTATGCTGTTTTTTTAACTGCTGCGGTCCATGTGGGGTTTGCACCCACAGTGTTATTACGGAGGGGGTTCCAGGATTTGACCCAGTGACAGTAAAGGAAGTGCAAAATATTAATTCCAATTGCATAATGTGTGACTTGATGGGAAACTTGCAGATGATGGTTCCCATGCATCTGCTATCCTTGGTTACGGGTTTGGAAGGTACTGTCAATGGAGTTGATTTGCTGCAGTGCATCTTCTCAATGGTACACACTGCTGCCACTGTGTGTCAGTGGTGGAGGGAGTGGATGTTGAATGTGGTGTTAATCAAGCAGGCTGTTTCATCCTGAGTATTGTTGGAGATGCACTCATCCAGGCAAAGTGGAGAGTATTCTATCAAACACGCGCCTTGTAGATGGTGGCTTTTGGGAATCGGGCGGTGAGTTATTCTCTGCAGAATTCCTAACCTCTGACCTGCTCTTGTGGCCACAGTATTTATGTGGCTGGTCTAGATGAATTTCTAGTCTATGGTAATCCTAGGATGTTGATAGAGGGGATTCAACAATGGTAATACCATTGAATGTCAAGGGGCAATGGTTAGATTTTCTCTTCTTGGTGATGGTCATTGCTTGGGACTTGTGTGACATGAATATTATTGCCACTTACCAGCTGCAAGTAAATCTGGCTGCTAGAATTTATTGTAACCCAACCATTTTTGGGTTAATTTAAGTTACATTCATAGTAATGAAAAGTCACAAACTAAACTGAGCAGGTTATTGCTGAGCAGATGCCTCTTTGTAGCATCGTTGAAGACCTTTCCATTACGGTAGCACAGCGATTAGCACTCTGCCTCTCAGCACCAGGGACCCGGGTTTGATTCCCGGTTTGGGTCACTATCTGTGTGGAGTCTGCACATTCTCTCCGTGTCTGTCTGGTGCTCTGGTTTCCTTCCACAGTCCGAAAGATGTGCTCCTTATGTGCATTGGCCATGCTAAATTCTCCCTCCGTATACTTGAACAGGTGCCAGAGTGTGGTGACATGGGAATTTTCACAGTAACTTCATTGCAGTGTGAATGTAAGGCTACTTGTGACATGAGAGTAGGCTGATGGGGCAGTATTTCACCTATTTGGATTTGTCCTGTTTTTTGCTAACAGAACGTACCTGGGCAATTTTCAAATTGCAGGGTAGATTCTAATGTTGTTGCTGTACTGGAACAGCTTGACTAGGGGTGCAATATACTGTATATTCAAATGTTTTTAGGAATGGGAGTAGGTTGAGATTTGCAGATGCATGTTTCACAGAGGCAGCTACATAAATCAAAAACTGCCTCCACACTTGTCTACTTTTGGTGTCGTGTGAAACATGATGTCCAGAGATTAGACCTGATAGGAGCAGGTGTGAACTTTCTGAATGTTTTTTGGAGTGGTGGGGTTCTTTTTTGGAGAGGTAGGGTATCCCTTTGGATATTTTACTGGGACACTTTGCGGAAGTCAGGTACCCCGTTGTGAAAGATAAAGTGGTCTTTGGAATGTGAAAAGTAGGCATGAATGTGTGTAAAATTGCGTAAACTCATTAACTTTCAAGTTCATTGGAACTCTTAAAAGTGTAAAAATGAACTGTCAAAGGAAACAGTCAAGCCAGCAAGGAATTTAAAACCACCTGCCCTCCATCTGGCATGTTTCATAAAATTATTGGTTGCTATAAGCTATTACTGGATTGATGCTACATGATTGATTTCACAACCCCTTGTTATCACAGTAGGGTGTCTCCCATTTTACAGTTTGATTGACTGCTCTGTGGTTATAGGGTCTTTGAAATGGGACTATGAATTCCAATGTTTGGTTTAGAAGGATTACATAGTTGAAGGAATGTATGTGTATTGAATAAGATTTTATGAATGAGCTTTCTTTAAAATAAAATCGACTGTAGCCACTTCTTATTTCATCTCAACATGGCTCCTGACATCTGCAAAAGGTGGATACTGGGTGAGTTGACGTGGTAGATGTAAGGGAAAAGGGTGGTGGATGGGGGGCATGAGTTGGCATAGGGACCATGGGGGGATTTTGCAGAGGTCATGAGGTGGTGTCGGTACTATTAAAAAGCCGTGGGTAGGCAGAGGGGCATAGGTTGGCATGGGGATATAAGGGCATGGTTGGGTTGGAGGATGTGGGGGTAGGCAGATAGGCATAGGTCAGTATGGATGGGGTATGGAGAATATGATGAGGGCTGGGGCTGGAGGGCTGTTTTTTCTTTAATGCTTTTTTTGAAATCTTTGACACAGTGCTGCTGCACCTTCAGCCCAACCCACCTCCATACCCCGCAGCCACTTGCACTCATTCCGTGGTGGCTTTGCCTGACTCTTCACAGTATCACAGGACTAAAATTTCAACTTCCAAGGCGCTTTCACCCAGGTTGGATTTGCAGAGCCAGGAGCCGACCAGACTCTGCGTTTCTGGCCCAGGGTCAAATGATTCAGGCCAATGTTTTTACAAAGCACTAGTTTTCCTTTTCTGATGCTAATACTTTATTCATTTACCAAAAAAATGGCTGCTGACGCCATTTCCATGTCTCACAGTAGAGGCTTTCTATTAGCTTTCCCTTTGTAAATGAGTTAACATCAACAAATTCTGGCACTAAAAATAACTCACAAAACTGGAAACAAAATTTCGGTAAAATGAAGTGGTAGGAAAGTTTGAACTGATCTGTTGGTTTTAATCACTCATCATATTGCATATTATGTCATATGTCAAATTAGAGTTTTTTGTGATTCCTGGAATGTATTACTGAACCACAGTTGAAAACATTGCTTTACCTTATGCCACCTTGTTACAATAAAATGGATTGTAGTATTCACAGATTTAAATTGTACCTTTAAAATCCGTTTATGTGAGCTAACTATCATAGAAATCATAGAAACCCTACAGTACAGAAAGAGGCCATTCAGCCCATCGCGTCTGCACCGACCACAATCCCACCCAGGCCCTACCCCCATATCCCTACATATTTACCCACTAATCCCTCTAACCTACACATCTCTGGACACTAAGGGCAATTTTAGTATGGCCAATCAACCTAACCCGCACATCATTGGACTATTGAAAGTTGAAAACCAACTATGTGTTTATATGAGCCAAATATGAGCATGGTTTTCCTCCGGGTGCTCCGGTTTCCTCCCACAGTCCAAAAATACACAGGTTGGGTGAATTGGCCATGCTAAATTGTCCCTTAGTATCCCAAGATGTGTAGGTTAGCGGGATAAATGTGTGGGGTTTTGGGGATAGGTCAAGGGGTGTGCCTGGGTAAAATGCTCTTAGAGAGTTGATGCAGACCAATGGGTCGAATGGCCTCCTTCTGCACAGTAGGGATTCTATGATTGTATAAAATTCACTGGATGGAAGTCCCTTTCAAATGGCATTTTCTTTGTAAAGCAGTGAAAATGGGATCGCAGGGTTGCAAAATGTTCAATTCTGCAACAACTGTGTAATGATACAGTTAGTGCTATTTCAGATACCGAGCAACATCATGAGCCGAAAGGCTCAGATATATTAGGTAGAGGATAATACGTAAGTGGGAGTACCACAAGACAGTAATTGAGTCGTCCCAGGTAATTCCTCGCTTGCGAATGAGTCATCAGCTTTTTATAATTGAGATTTCAATTCCTGGATTAGATATAAATCTTGAGGGGGGGAAAGAACCAATTGAGTGCTCAATGTTCCAGCTTTATTTCAGAATTTTATTTTATATTATGATCAGGAGCTATGTTTACTAGATTTAGGTTTCTGTGCTTGTGTCAATAACTTCCCTCATTTCATTGGGGCAAGTTGACAATGTCAAAGGTAATGCAGGTGTGTGCAGAGGTAATCGACAGTTGTTTACATTGAAGTTCTGTAACTCTATGCATATATGCAAGTTGAAAAGTTGTAGCTGCCTTAATTGTGTCAGTGAAGGACTTTTAACTGAGCAATTTCTTGTTCAAGTTGTTCAGCAATGAATCAAATTGGCCCATTCAGTTAAAAACAATATTTAACTTTAAATGTGTCTTTCTTGGCTGATGGTATTATAATCAGCAATGATAGAAAATAGGGGGGAAATTTAATTCATGATTAATTCGTATTAACTTTATTTCAGCATGAGCAAGATGGAACTTTGAACATCCACTTTCCAGCACCAGAGGGTGCAATCTGGGACAGTCCTTCAGAGTGTTCTGTTCGAGTCTGCTTCCCTGATAACCAAGCAGCGATCATGGCTATCAAACCAGACCATACGGTGGAAGATGTTTTGATTATGGCTTGCAAGGTATTTTTATTAAATTGAGAAAAAATAATGTCATGAGCATGCTAAAATTATAAAATTGTTGCATAAAGTTAACTGCAATTATGCTCGTTCACTTTGGGATTTTTACTTTACCTTACATGCCTAACTTTTCAGATGCAATAATTCAAATGTCATCTATGCATTGCTAATTGTACAATTTATTTGTGATGTTGCTCCAAAGTCACACATAACTTTGGTTCTGGCCACAGACTTATCCCTAGGCAGAGGAAGGTCCTATTCCCCAGCAATATTACACTTATCACTGGCCTGGAAAAGAGAACCAAAAGCTGAGCATCCCAGCAGTGATGCTGAGATGTCAGAGACACAGTGACAGTGATGTTGGTGGCAGTCATTTCCTTTGTTTCTGTAGACAGACAGTGAAGTAAATGTGAGAGTTAATGAACTGTAAGTTCCTGGGAGTGGCAATCGGCACTGGATTAGGGGAGGGGGCATTGGCTGGTCAGGCCTGTGGGGACAGAGGGTGAGTGAGGCAGAGGTTGAGGTGAGTGGGGATTTTATTTATTTATTTATTAATTAATTAAAATTTCAAACTGTAAACCGGAAGTAGGCTGCGGGGTGTTCTGGGAAGGGTTTTTTGGAGTGTTTTTTTTAAGCATGCGGGATGTTTAAAAGTAGGCTGCACTATTCAGCGGGCAGCGGAGTGAGCTGGGAGCAGAGTGAGAGCTGAAGGGCTTTGGCTCAACGGGCTTAGGAGGAAACAGGCAGAGGCAGGCAGGGTAGGTGCTGTTCTTCGTTCTTCCAATAATTTAAAGAAAGGGGTAATTATGAGTGGGAAGCCAGTTTGTTGCTGTCGGTGTCGTATGTGGGAGTTCATGGAGTTGCCTAGCCTCCCGGAAGTCCATATCTGCACCAGGTGCGTTGAACTGCAGCTCCTGAGAGACCGCGTTAGGGAACTGGAGCTGCGGCTCGATGACCTTAGTCTAGTCAGGGAAAATGAGAAGTTAATAGATAGAAGTTACAGGCAGGTCGTCACACCAGGGCCACGAGAGGAAGACACATGGGTCACGGTTAGGAAGGGTAAAGGTCACATACCAGAGAGTATCCCAGTGGTTGTCCCCCTTAACAGTAAGGGATGGGTGTCAGACGGGAGAGAGGAGGGGAGAGATCAGTCAGTGATGGGATCCCCTGTGGTTGTCCCCCTCCAAAATAAGTATACCGTTTGGATACTGTGGGGGGGGGGAAATGACCCTCCAGGGGTAAGCCACGGTGGCCAGGTCACTGGCACGGAATCGGGCTCTGTGGCTCAGAAGGGAAAGAGGGGAACCAGGAGAGCAATAGTAGTGGGGGATGAAATGGTTAGAGACACAGACAGGCGGTTCTGTGGGGGCGAACGAGACTCCAGGGTGGTAGTCTGCCTCCCTGGTGCTGGGGTCCTGGATGTCTGAGCGGGGAAGAAGCTTCCTAAAAGGGGTGGGTAACCAGACAGACGTCATTGTCCACATTGGTGCAAATGGCGTAGGCAGAAAGAGCAGGGAGGTCCTGCGAGAGCAATTCAGGGAGTTGGGTAGTAGGCTAAAAAGCAGGGCCTCTGGGGTAGCGATCTCTGGACTACTCCCAGTGCCACGTGCCAGTGAGGCTAGGAACAGGGAGATTGTACAGCTGAACGAGTGGCTAAAGGACTGGTGCAGGAGGGAGGGTTTCAAATTCGTGGATCACTGGGAAGTCTTCAAGAGAGGATGGCGCCTGTACAAGAAGGACGGGTTACACCTAAACTGGAGGGGCACGAATATCCTAGCTGGGAGTTTTGCTAGTGTGGTTCGGGTGGGTTTAAACTAATGTGGCAGGGGAGTGGGGATCAGAACAATAGGTCAATAAGCATAGAGGCTGGGGATGAGGTTGGGGCGAAGACAAGGCTATCTAAGAGGAAGAGCATTCTCTGGGAGGATGACCTCAGTGGGCCTGGAGGTCTGGAGTGCATCTGCTTCAATGCAAGGAGCGTCACGGGCAAGACAGACGAGCTTAGAGCCTTAATGCTTGCGCGGAACTTGGATGTGGTTGCAGTGAGGGAGACTTGGTTAAAAGAAGGACAGGACTGGCAGCTGAATATTCCGGGGTATAAGTGTTTTAGGCGAGACAGAGAAGGGGCTAGGAGAGATGGGGGAGTAACAATGCTGGTTAGGGAGCATATTACAACAGTACAGAGGATGGACAATTTGGAAGGGTCAGGTAACGAGTCACTATGGGTGGAGCTCAGAAACAGGAAGGGCGCAGTCACTATGCTGGGGGTATACTACAGGCCTCCCAACAGCCCACGGGAAGTTGAGGAACGGATATAAAAGGAGATTCTGGTGCAGAAAAAATAGGGTTGTTGTAGTGGGAGACTTTAATTTCCCTCAGACTGGAAATCGCTTAGGGCTGGGGGCCTGGACGGGGAAGAATTTATAAAATGCGTACAGGAAGGTTCTTTGGAACAATATCTTGACAGTCCAACTAGAGAGGGGGCTATACTGGACCTAGTACTGGGGAATGAGCCCGGTCAGGTCATCAAAGTTTCAGTAGGGGAACATGTGGCAAATAGTGACCACAATTCTGTAAACTTTAGGATAGTAATGGAAAAAGATGAGTGTTGTCCTATGGGTAAGGTGCTGAATTGGGGGAAGGCTAACTACAGCCGGATTAGGCAGGATTTGGTGGCTGTTGATTGGGAGAGGCTGTTCGAGGGTAAATTCACATCTGGCATGTGGGAGTCTTTTAAGGAGCAGTTGATAGACTGCAGGACAGGCATGTGCCTGTAAAGAAGAAGGATAGGAAAGTTAGGATTCGGGAGCTGTGGATAACCAGTGAAATTGTGGGTCTAATCAAAAAGAAAAAAGAGGCATACTTGAGGTCCAGGCAGCTAAAAACAGATGGAGCATTGGAGTAATATAGAGAAAGTAGAAAAGAACTCAAACAGGGAATTAGAAGTGCAAAAAGGGGTCACGAAATGTCGTTGGCAGACAGGAGTAAGGAGAATCCTAAGGCATTTTATACATACATTAGGAACAAGAGGGCTGTTAGGGAAAGAATTGGACCTCTCAGGGACAAAGGAGGGGAATTATGCTTAGAACCAAAGGAAGTAGGTGAGATCCTAAATGAATACTTTGCATCAGTATTCACAAAGGAGAGGAACATGTTGACTGGTAGTGTCTCAGAGAGATGTGTTGACCCGTTAGAAAAAATCTCAATTACAAGGGAGGAAGTGTTAGGTTTTTTAGGAAACATTAAGACTGACAAATCCCCAGGGCCAGATGGCATCTATCCTAGACTCCTCAGGGAGGCAAGAGATGAAATTGCTGAGCCTCTAACAGAAATCTTTGTCTCTTCACTGGACACAGGTGAGGTCCCAGAGGATTGGAGGTTAGCAAATGTGGTCCCGTTATTTAAGAAGGGTAGCAAGGATGACCCGGGTAATTATAGGCCGGTGAGCTTGACGTCAGTGGTAGGGAAATTGTTGGAGAAGATTCTTAGAGATAGGATATATGCGCATTTAGAACTGAATAATCTCATTAGCGATAGACAGCATGGTTTTGTATGAGGGAGGTTATGCCTCACAAATTTGGTTGAGTTTTTTTGAGGAGGTGACAAAAACGATTGACGAAGGAAGGGCCATGAATGTCGTCTATATGGATTTTAGTAAAGCATTTGACAAGGTCCCTCATGGCAGGCTGGTGCAAAAGGTCAAATCTCACAGGATAAAAGGTGAGCTAGCTAGATGGGTGGAGAACTGGCTGAGCCATAGAAGACAGAGGGTAACAGTGGAGGGGTCTTTTTCCGGTTGGAGGTCTGTGACTAGTGGTGTTCCGCAGGGCTCTGTACTGGGACCTCTGCTGTTTGTGATATATAGAAACATAGAAAACTACAGCACAAAACAGGCCCTTCGGCCCCACAAGTTGTGCCGAACATATCCCTACCTTTTAGGCCTACGTATAACCCTCCATCCTATTAAGTCCCATGTACTCATCCAGGAGTCTCTTAAAAGACCCTATTGAGTTTGCCTCCACCATCACTGACGGCAGCCGATTCCAGTCGCCCACCACCCTCTGTGTGAAAAACTTCCCCCTAACATTTCTCCTGTACCTACCCTATATACCATATATAAATTATTTGGAGGAAGATGTAGCTGATGTGATCAGTAAGTTTGCGGACGACACAAATATTGCTGGAGTTGCGGATAGTAATGAACATTGTCAGAGAATACAGCAGGACATAGGCTGGAACATTGGGCGGAGAAATGGCAGATGGAATTTAATCAAGATAAATGCGAAGTGATGCATTTCGGTTGATCTAATGTAAGGGGGAGCTATACAATAAATGGCAGAACCATCAGGAGTATAGAGACACAGAGGGACCTGGGTGTACAAGTCCACAGATCCTTAAAGGTGGCAGCACAGGTGGAGAGGGTGGTGAAGAAGGCATATGGCATGCTTTCCTTTATTGGACGGGGCATAGAATATCAAAGTTGGCATATGATGTTGCAGCTGTACAGAACGATGGTTAGGCCACATTTGGAATACTGCGTCCAGTTCTGGTCGCCACACTACCAGAAGGACGTGGAGGCTTTGGAGAGAGTACAGAAAAGGTTTACCAGGATGTTGCCTGGTATGGGGGGTCTTAGCTATGAGGAGAGATTGGGTAAACTGGGGTTGTTCTCCCTGGAAAGACAGAGGATGAGGGGTGACCTAATAGAGGTGTATAAAATTATGAAGGGCATAGATAGGGTGAACAGTGGGAAGCTTTTTCCCAGGTCGGAGGTGACGAACACAAGGGGTCACGGGTTCAAGGTGAGGGGGGACAAGGTTCAAGACAGATGTCAGGGGGACGTATTTTACACAGAGGGTGGTGGGGGCCTGGAATGCACTGCCAAGCAAGGTGGGCGGACACGCTGGCATCGTTTAAGACTGAGCTAGATAGCCACATGAACAGACTGGGAATGGAGGGATACAAACGAATGGTCTAGTTGGGCACATGAGCGGCGCAGTCTTGGAGGGCCGAAGGGCCTGTTCCTGTGCTGTATTGTTCTTTGTTTGATATACCATTTGGGTCAGGGGCTGAGGAATACCCAAATATGGAGGGGAAATTGTTAGTTGGGGAGGTGGGGGAGATGTTGGTGCACCCTGGGTGGTTGGTGTTGTGGGTGAAATTCTCTGAGGGACAGGGTTCAATCTGGGTCTTTCTACTAGTTACCTGGAAATTAGAAGAGGCTTTAATTCTTCTAACATTTTCTGAGCAACTATTAGTGTAACCATGTCAGAAACATTAAAAGCTAGTGATTTAAATTGCATTTTCTGATGGTTCACACTGCAGGGCAGTTGCCAAGAGGAAGCTTGCACTTCAGGGAAATTGCCGGGCAAATGCTTACCTGTGACCTTCCGAGAGGGGTTCCCCAGCGCATCTTTGGGTAATCCCCCAAATCAGTGCTGAGGAGTTTGGAAATTAGCCTGCTTGATTAGCACGTCTTAAATAATCATCTTAAATAGTTATCCCTCCACCATCGATGCACAGTGGCAGCAATGTGTAGCATCTACAAGATGGCATAATGGTTAGCACTGCTGTGTAGCTACAAGATGGCATAGTGGTTAGCACTGCTGCCTCACAGTGCCAGTGACCCGGGTTCAATTCCAGCCTCGGGTTACTGTCTGTGTGGAGTTTGCACATTGTCTCCGTGGGTTTTCTCCAGGTGCTCTGGTTTCCTCCCACAGTCCAAAGATGTGCAGGTTAGGGGGATTGACCATGTTAAATTGACCCTTAGAGTCAGGGGAATTACAGGGTAAATATGTGGGGTTACAGGGATAGGGCCTGGGTAGGGTTGTGGTCGGTGCAGGCTTGATGGGCCGAATGGCCTCCTTCTGCACTGTAGGGATTCTCTGATTTTAAAAGGTGCCTTATTGCACCCACAAAATTTTCTGAGCTTCCTCAAAAGGCCTACAAGCTGCCAGAAAAATCAGTGAAATGGTTCAAAGGTTTTGGGACATGTGCTTCATTTGAGCATGTAGACTGATTCTATTGCAATGTTTTCTTTAAACTAGAACAAAAGATCACAGAAGCTCAATTTGTACTGGACGTAATTTGTCCTTGAAATACTGAAATCTTTTGTGGTTTGGCTGATTTCAACCCAATTACGCTGAAACAGTTGAAGAGATTGGAAATTCCAGACTATGGTATATTATTTAATATGGAAATTGGGGAGTTAATGTGAATGTGATGGGGGAGTGTTGTGGAGTACTTGTTGACTCTTAGGGTCCTGTCAGATATTGGTGCAACCACAACAGTCCAAGCACATACAGGCTAAATAATTATGACTGTGAATTTTATTTCATGCTTCTTATCTGATGTGTCATGGTCAAAATTAGTCAGCATGTGTTAGAAATATCTATTTAGCTTGGAATTGAATCTCTTTTGGCTCTTTCCCCATTTACAAACAAAGACATGTATTCTGTGCCTTTTTTATTTGTAGAGTATCTTAATTATAATGGGCCATTTCACTTTGAACTGCTTGAATTGTGACAAATTGATGGCAAAAATATCAAAATGCTTTGTCATGAATCCTTTCAATTGCTGCCGTGATATTCATTGCTAAAAATGGCTTCCAAATTGTTTTATACATTTGTGGCTGCAGTGATTGCATGCACACTGGTAAACAAAGGTAAAGATTGCCCCTGATGGCCTAAAACTACAGTTTGGTGTAATTCTGAGCCATACTGACTGCGAAGGTCAATGAACTCTGCCATTGACCTGATAATTGCTGGGCTGGGAAAGAGAGAGATCTACCAGTGTTCTTGCTCCCGAGCACAATCCAGGGCCCTTTCTAGTAGGTATATCTGTGTGTGGATTAGGTGAGAAGTAGATCAGACTTTGTTTGATGGCCTCCATCGTATCCATGGCTCTCGGTGGGTTGCTTTTTTTTTTGTTGGCATTAACAGGTACAGAATGCATAACTGACATAGCACCCCATCCAACATTTCACTAGGACTTTGTCCCAGTGCCATAATCAGTTAGTTATGTTGCACTCCTGATCATTTCATTCCAATATTCCCACAATTCCCCAGTGTTTATGGTGGTATAGTGCTCTGTCATCTACTCCCACCTATATAAAATGGCTGTGAGGTTGTATTGAAAAAAATCCTAGTGTAGGAATTAGAGAAATCTCAGCAATCAATTGAATATGTCTATTGCTATTCAATTTCTATTCCAACTCCTTATATCCTGTTGTTCATCAATCACCTCAAGTTCTGCCTTGACGATAGCGATGTCAAGCTCTGTCGATGCTAGACCATTAGAGAAATCATCAACATTATAAATTAAACTGGAATAATTGGAGTGATTTTTTTATATCAACAACTCAAATCAATTATGCTGTGATGTTTCTCAGTTATATAATTTTAAACACTATAGATCAGGAAAAGTTGAAAGAATAGGATTTGAAGAGTTATTCACTGTTAATTCTCATGTCGTGCCGAATAAATTTTTCTTACTGGCTGCAGTGAATTAGTACAACTTATTGATTTGTTGCAGCATGTTTTCAGATTGTGAATATTATGAAATCAGAGTCCCTACAGTACAGGAGGCCGCCATTTGGCCCATAAAGTCTGCACTGACTCTGACAGAGTATGTCACTCGGGCCCTTTCATCCCATGTATTTACCCCATTAATCTACACAGTGAACTTGATAGATTGAACTTTTAATTTTCATTGTTATATAAAAAAAACTAGGTTGATTTCCTTTTTCATGTTGCTGTTGTATAAAATAGTGCAATTTATGTTCATCAGTCTGTCTTAAATTGCTAGGTTAAAACTTGGAATAGTTTATATCAAATGAACTTCTTACAGTAGATTGGGATAAGGGCAGTGACTTACTTCAGGATTATTCTCGTGACTCCTTGAAGGCTAAAGTATCTAAGAACTTTAGGGAAACTTAAAGCTAGTACTGTGAACACTGACTGAAAATCTCAGATCAGAAATGTTCATGCCCGACATGGTGCCTCTTGTGTTTATAATAGCAGCCAGCTGTATGTATGTACATAGGTTATGAGACCGCCTGTTAAGCTCAGTTCACTATTTTCACTTCTAATTCACATCACAGCTGTTCTTCAGTTATAATTAAAGCAACCAAAATGAATCTACCAGAGGATATGTCTGTATTTGAACACCTATCATGTCATTTTGAAGAAATGATTTCATACTAGAAAGGATAGGAATTTATCACGAAAACAGCTGATGACAACAAAGTTTAAAAAGTCAAAATAAACTCTGGTAGCACAATCTACCATCATATACATTTTAATGACAGGGAAGAACGGTCTTGTCAGCATTTATGGAATAGTAATGTTACACCAATGACAGGGTGATGCTATGAGTATTACATAATGATGTTGCAAGGAGGTCGGGCAACAATATAGGTAGGGATCCAAGACACAACATAGATACCTAAAGTCCAAATAATAAACAGTTTAATTAAGCCATGTGAAGGCATGTAGCCAAGTTCATTGTTATGAAAATGGAAAAGGTTCTAGTTACCGAGGTGGTCCTCATCCAGTCCTTAGTCAAATTCCAAATCGTGTTCCTTGTCCGTAAAGCACATGGTAAATTTACACACAGCAGAGTAACCCACATAGGTGTCTGCCATCTTCCTCATTTTCACCCTGTGGCTTCCTCTCTTAGCAGGATTCAGCACTCTACTTATATAGTCTGATAAGGCTACACAGCTGATCCTTGCTTGCACTGATTCCTCATCAGTTTGTCATGTGACTTCTGTGGCCATCTTGGTAGGTACACTACACTCAACAGCCATGTTAAATGTGGGATGGATATGATTAGAAAATGGAGGGGCAAGTGTCAGAAATACTGTCCCCCGAGCACCCAGCTCCTTGTGACATTATATTGGTAAAGCCAAATAAACTGGACAGAAGAAATGGGGAAGGGAATGTAAATTGCACAGTGTGTTTAGAACTATTCTCTTACTCCGTACATAAGCAAGAGAGGAACCAATGGGAAATAAGTCAAGGCAGATGAGGAAATTAAGTGTCAAGCAATATCTGTGCAATAGTGATCATAATTTAATACGTTTTACAAAACTGATTTGGCAAAACAAAAATTAAATTAATTTGAAAAAAAATCTCCTTTTGAAGGGTTGAAGGATTTTTGACATATAGGGCCCGATTTTACCATTTTCATTCTAAGTGCTGAATCTGGGCGTAATGCAGATCTGACTTAGAAATCTGCTTTCAGGCGCCCCCATACGCACTCAGCCTGAAAAACATATCACTGGCCCTATTCGCGCTGTGGGTGGGGCTTAGCGCGGCCGAAACAATTGGAGCTCTGAACTGCGCATGCTCAGTTAGAAAAAATTTGAAAAAGCGCGCCCGTGTCAGATCACTCCCAGACCGCAGAAAGTGGAGAAAGCGGCCCGGGAGCGAAAAGCAGGAGCAATGGACTCCACAGACATCACTGTCCCCCTTATCCACCCCCGCCCCCCCCCCCCCCCCCACCACCACCCACACACATCACAGTCCCCCTTATCCACCTCCCCCACTACCCACACACATCACTGTCCTCCTTATCCACCTCCCCCACTACCCACACACATCACTGTCCCCCTTATCCACCCCCCACTACCTACACACATCACGCTTATCCACCCCTCCCCACTACCCACACACATCACTGTCCCCCTTATCCACCCCTCCCCACTACCCACACACACCCCAGAGAATGGTCTGGCCTCAAACACCCCCCCCCTTTCCCCCAGAGGAACATCTGACTCGCCGCCGCCCCCCCCCCCCCCCCTGCTCCCCAAGACAACGATACCCCCCCCCCCCCCCCAACCAGGCCAGAGATACATCTGACCCCCCCCCCCCCCCCCCCACACAACCAGAGAATGATCTGGCCCGCCTCCCTCCTCCCCCCCACCACTGATCTGAGTCAGAGAGCCGTTGGAAGCTCTGAACGTGCTCTTCAGCAGCTGGAGCACCCGATTCAGACTTTTATTTAGCAGGTCCATTACGGCGTGGTTCCGGATTGGCAAACGCGGTGGTAAAGGGGGAAATGCTGATAAAGTTGGGCGAGCAGTTCATTAATTCAATTTAAATGCATGCAAATGCATTTAAATCACTGTTGCGCCCGTTTTGGGCACGAATCGAATCGCCGCCATTCCCGGGTTTCGGTAAAGTGGCAGTCTGCGCGGACGCGTTAATGGCCTCACACCCGACTTTACCACGTTTTCGGGCCTGAAAATGGGCATGACGCAATGGTAAAATCGGGCCCATAGAATAGCTGTGCGAAATATTTTAAAAGGTGCTCGTTAGAAATCGAGAGAAAGATACCTTACCAAAAATACAAGAACAAAGTAACTAATAATGAAATATTGATAATAAATCATGAGATAAAGTCAAAATTGAAACTGAAGGAAAATGTATATGCTAAGTACATAAGAACATAAGAACTAGGAGCAGGAGTAGGCCATCTGGCCTCTCAAGCCTGCTCCTCCATTCAATTAGATCATGGCTGATCTTTTCGTGGCCTCAGCTCCACTTACCTGCCCGCTCACCATTACACTTAATTCCTTTGCTGTTCAAAAATGTATCTATCCTTGCCTTAGAAACATTCAATGAGGTAGCCTCAACTGCTTCACTGGGCAGGGAATTCCACAGATTCACAACCCTTTGTGTGAAAAAGTTCCTCCTCAACTCAACTAAATCTGCTTCCCCTTATTTTGAGGCTATGCCCCCTAACTCTAGTTTCACCCGCCAGTGAAATAATAATAGGGGGATGATAATAAGGGGATAATAAACAGGAACCAGCATTTCTGAAAATGGTTCTAAAACTAGGCAAGAGGAAATAAGAAAGTAGGTTATCAAAGAATGTAAAAATAAATTATAAAATATTCTATGGATGCACAAAATTTAAAATAATGTTCGGAACAGGGTCGCGAAAAAAGGCAATTGAATAGCAATTTTGCCAGTGAGACTAACCTGATGCAAAATACATTTCAAGAAAAGATCAAAAACGTTTCTATAAAGACATTTAATATAGAAAGAGGAACGATAGTGGATAAAATAATTAAACTCAGAGGATAAAATTCATGGGGCTGGATTTTACAGCTCTCTGCCAGGTACGTTTTCAGCGGGCGGGGAGTACCTAACATATGAATGGTACCCATCTCACCAATGTCCCACCCACTCCCAAGCCGTCCCCCATAATATGAGGGGAGAGTAGGCTCCAAAATCACAGACCATATTTGAATGATCAATTAAAGGTAAATTGAGTTTGTTCCAAAGCCAGTTGACTGGTACATTAGCCCGGTGAGCAAAATACAAAAACAACTGTCCTTACTTTATAGAATAGGTAATGGTCCCAAGGCTCAGCATACTGAGGGCAGCAAGTAAAAACAGCGTTTTTCAAAACTAAAGATTTCGGCACTTTTAAAATGCTTGGAAGGGTTGTATTCAGTGTGTGTTGTAACTCTGCAGAAATGTTTCCCTCATTTTAAACTGCTCTGCAGATTTCTGCAGTTAACTCTGCCAGCCCTTTTTCTGTAGATTTTTGAAGAAGTAGCATTGGTATTAATAATAATATCATAGGTGAAGGGTATTGTAGCAGATATCATAAATGGGTACTGCAACAATATTTGAACTTTCATTAGCCCTTCAGTAGAGTCAGTGAGTCATAGAGGTTTACAGCATAGAAACAGGCCCTTCAGCCCAATTTGTCCACGCCACCCCTTTTTTTAACCCCTAAACTAGTCCCAATTGCCCTCGTTTGGCCCATATCCCCCTATACCCATCTTACCCATGTAACTGTCTAAACGCTTTTTAAAAGACAAAACTGTACTACCTCTGGCAGCTTGTTCCAGGCACTCACCACCCTCTGGACACTTTGTATCTCTCCCCTCTCACCTTAAACCTATGCCCTCTAGTTTTAGACTCCCCTACCTTTGAGAAAAGATATTGACTGATCTATGCCCCTCATTATTTTATAGACCTTTATAAGATCACCCCTAAGCCTCCTACGTTCCAAAGAAAGAAGTCCCAGTCTATCCAGCCTCTCCTTGCAACTCAAACCACCAGTAGCATCCTAGTAAATCTTTTCTGCACTCTTTCTAGTTTAATAATATCCTTTCTATAATAGGGTGACCAGAACTATACACAGTATTCCAAGTGTGGCCTCACCAATGTCTTGTACAACTTCAATAAGATGTCCCAACTCCTGTATTCAATGTTCTGACCAATGAAACCAAGCATGCCAAATGCCTTCTTCACCAGTCTGTCCACCTGTGATTCCACTTTCAAGGAGCCATGAACCTGCACCCCAAGATCTCTTTGTTCTGTAACTCTCCCCAGCGCCCTACCATTAACTGAGTAAGTCCTGCCCTGCATCACCTCGCATTTATCTAAATTAAATCCCATCTGCCATTCATAAGCCCATTGGCCCAATTGATCAAGATCCCATTGCAATCCGAGATGACCTTCTTCACTGTCCACTATGCCACCAATCTTGGTGGCATCTGCAAACTTACTAACCATGCCTCCTAAATTTTCATCCAAGTCACTAATATAAATGACAAGTAACAGTGGGCCCAGCACTGATCCCTGAGGCACGTCGCTGGCCACAAGCCTCCAGTTTGAAAAACAACCCTCCACAACCACCCTCTGTCCTCTGTCATCAAGCCAATTTTGTATCCATTTGGCTACCTTACCCTGGATCCCATGAGATTTAACCTTGCGCAACAACTTACCATGTGGTACCTTGTCAAAGGCCTTGCTAAAGTCCGTGTAGACAACATCAACTGCACTGCCCTCATCTACCTCTTGGTTACCCCTTCAAAAAACTCAATCAAATTTGTGAGACATGATTTTCCACTCACAAAGCCATGCTGACTGTCCCTAATCAGTCCTTGCGTCTCTAAATGCCTGTAGATCCTGTCTCTCAAAATACCTTCTAACAATTTACCCACCACAGATGAGGCTCACCGGCTTGTAGTTCCCAGGCTTTTCCCTGCAGCCCTTCTTAAACAAAGGCACAAATTTGCCACCCTCCAATGTTTAGGCATCTCACCTGTGACTATCGATGATGCAAATATCTCGGCTAGGGCACCCGCAATTTCCTCCTAGCCTCCTACAATGTCCTGGGATACACTTTGTCAGGTCCTGGAATTTATCTACCTTGATGCGCTTTAAGACGTCCAGCACCTCCTTCTCTTTTATATGTACACTCCTCAAGACATCGCTATTTATTTCCCCAAGTTCCCTAACATTCATGCTTTTCTTAACTGTGAATACTGATGAGAAATGTTCATTTAGGATGTCACCCATCGCTTGTGGATCCACACATAGATGACCTTTTTGATCCTTAAGAGGTCCTACTCTCTCCCTTGTTACTCTTTTGCGCTTTGTTTTTGTAGAAGCTCTTTGGATTCTCCTTTGCCTCATCTGCCAAAACAATCTCGTGTCCCCTTTTTGCCCTCCTGATTTCTCTCTTAACTCTACTCCTACACCCTCTATACTCTTCAAGGGATCCACATGATCCCAGCTGCCTATGCATGTCATATGCCCCCTTCTTCTTGACCAGGGCCTCAATATCCTGAGTCAGGGTTCCACCAGCCTTGCCCTTCACTCTAAGAGAAATGTGTTTACCCTGAACCCTGGTTAACACACCTTTGAAAGCCTCCCACTTACCAGATGTCCCTTTGCCTTCCCACAGACTCCCCCAATTAACTGTTGAAAGTTCCTGCCTGATATCATCAAAATTGACCTTGCCCCAATTTAGAACTTTCACTTTTGGGCCAGACCTATCATTCTCCATAGCTATCTTAAAACGAATGAATTATGGTCACTGGTCCCAAAGTGATCCCTCACGAACACTTCTGTCACCTGCCCTTCCTTATTTCCCAAGAGGAGGTCAAGTTTTGCCCCTCTCTAGTTGGGCTATCTAAATACTGCATGAGAAATTTCTCCTGAATACACTCAACAAATTTCTCCCCATCAACCCTCTAATACTATGTCTGTCTCAGTCAATGTTGGGAAAGTTAAAACCCTCTACTATTACCACCCTATTTTTCTTGGAGCTATCTGTAATCTCCTTACATATTTGCTCCTCAATTTCCCGCCGACTATTTGGGAGCCTGTAGTACAACCCTGTCGAAGTGATTTCCCCCTTCTTATTTCTCAATTCAATCCATATCAGACTCAGTGGGTGAACCCTTCGATATATTCCCTCTCAGTACTGCCTTGATGTTTTCCTTAATCGAAAGTGCAACTCCCCCTCCTCTCTTACCCCCGTTCTATCTTTCCTATAGCATGTGTACCCTGGAACATTGAGCTGCCAGTCCTGTCCTTCCCTTAGCCATGTTTTAGTAATTGATATAATGTCTCAGTCCCATGTACCAATCCAAGCCCTGAGTTCATCTGTCTTGCCCGTCAGGCCTCTTGCATTGAAATAAATGCAGTTTAATCTGGACTTCCCTTGCTCTCTGTCTTGCTTTTGCCTGATCTGTCTGGTACTAGGATTACTGACACTGCCTTTACCATTTAATGTGCTCTTTTTAACTTCTGTGCTGTCCTCAACCTTTTCTTCTGTCTTCCTACTGCTTTGGGTCCCACCCCCCTACCAAACTATTTTAAACCCTCCCGAGTGGCTCTAGCATATCTCCCCGCCAGGATACTAGTCCCCCTCCAGTTCAGGTGTAACCTGTCCCTCTTGAACAGGTCACCCCTTCCCCAGTAGAGATCCCAATGATCCAAAAATCACCTAAACTACAAGGGGACCAATATACCTGCAGGGAGATTTGCTAGTGTTATTGGGGAGCGTTTAAACTAGATTTGCAGGCGGATGGGAACCAGAGTGCCAGAGCAGATAGTGGAGCAGGGGTAAAAAGACAGGTTAGTTCAAGCAAAATCACAAATGGAAGGGTTGAGTGTGGTGGAAATAATCTTTTGAGGTGTGTCTATTTCAATGCCACGAGTATTGTGGGGAAGGCAGATGAGCTGAAGGCGTGGATAGACACATGGAAATATGACATTATAGCCATTAGTGAAACTTGGCTACAGGAGGGGCAGGACTGGCAGCTCAATGTTCCAGGGTTCCAATGTTTCAGGTGGGATAGAGGCAGAGGGATAAAAGGTGGGGGGGGTGGCATTGTTGGTCAGGCAGGATAGATTAGGGAGCTTGTCTACAGAGGCCCTATGGGTGGAGCTGAGAAACAGGAAAGGTATGACCACATTAATGGGGTTGTATTATAGACCACCCAATAGTCAGTGAGAATTGGAGGAGCAAATCAGCGGAGAGATAGCTGACAACTGCAAGAAACACAAAGTTGTGATAGTAGGGGATTTTAATTTTCCACATATAGATTGGGACTCGCATACTGTTAAAGGTTTAGACGGGGTAGAGTTTGTAAAATGTGTTCAGGAAAATTTTCTACATCAGTATATAGACTATAGAGAGGATGCGATATTGGATCTCCTATTGGGAAATGAGTTAGGGCAGGTGATGGATGTGAGTGTGAGGGAACACTTTGGATCCAGTGATCATAATGCCATTAGTTTCAACCTGATCATGGATAAGGATAGATCTGGTCCTCGGGTTTGGAAAAAGGCCAAGTTTGATTAAATGAGAAGGGATCTGGGAAGTGTGGATTGGCACAGGCTGTTCTCTGGTAAGGATGTAAATGGAAAGTGGGAGGCCTTCAAAGGAGAAATTTTGAGAGTGCAGAGTTTGTATGTTCCTGTCAGGATTAAAGGCAAAGTAAATCGGAATAAGGAACCTTGGTTCTCGAGGGAGATTGTAACACAGATTAAGAGGAAGAGAGAGTTGTATGAAATGTACAGGCAGCAAGGAACAGATCAGATGCTCGAGGAGTATAAAAAGTGCAAGAAGCTACTTAAGAGGGAGATCAGGAGGGCTAAAATAAGACATGAGGTTGCTTTGGCAGACAGAGTGAAGGAAAATCCAAAGAGCTTCTATAGGAATGTTAGGAGCAAAAGGATAGTGGGGGATAAAATTAGTCCTCTTGAAGACCAGAGTGGTAGACTGTGTATGGAACTAAAAGAGATGGAGGAGATACTAAATGGTTTTTTTGCATCCGTATTTACTGAGGAAACGGGCATGGAGTCTACGGAAATAGGGCAAACAGGTAGGGAGGTCATGGAACCTTTACAGATTAAAGGGGAGGAGGTGCTCGCTGTCTTGAGGCAAATCAGAGTGGATAAATCCCCAGGACCAGACAGGGTATTCCCACGGACCTTGAGGGAAGCTAGTGTTGAACTTGCAGGGGCCCTGGCAGACATATTTAAAATGTCAGTATTCACGGGGGAGGTGCCGGATGATTGGAGGGTGGCTCATGTTGTTCCGTTGTTTAAAAAATGTTCCAAAAGAAATCCGGGAAATTATAGGCCAGTAAGTTTGATGTCGGTGGTGGGCAAGTTATTGGAAGGTGTGATAAGGGATAGGATCTACAAATATTTGGATAGACAGGGACTTATTAGGGAGAGTCAACATGGCTTTGTGCGTGGTAGGTCATGTTTGACCAATCTATTATAGTTTTTCGAGGAGGTTACCAGGAAAGTGGATGAAGGGGAGGCGGTGGATGTTGTCTACCTGGATTTCAGCAAGGCCTTTGACAAGGTCCCTCATGGGAGGTTAGTTAGGAAGGTTCAGTCGCTAGGTATACATGGGGAGGTAGTAAATTGGATTAGACACTGGCTCAATGGAAGAAGCCAGAGCATGGTTGTGGAGGATTGCTTCTCTGAGTGGAGGCCTGTGACTAGTGGTGTGCCGCAGGTATCGGTGTTGGGTCCATTGTTGTTTGTCATCTATATCAATGATCTGGATGATAATGTGATAAATTGGATCAGCAAGTTTGCTGATGATATAAAGATTGGAGGTGTAGTGGACAGTGAGGAAGGTTTTCAAAGCTTGCAGAGGGATTTGGACCAACTAGAAAAATGGGCTGAAAAATGGCAAATGGAATTTAACGCAGACAAGTGTGAGATATTGCACATTGGAAGGACGAACCAAAGTAGAACGTACAGGGTAAATGGTAGGACTCTGAAGAGTGCAGTTGAACAGAGGGATCTGGGAATACAGGTACAGAATTCCCTAAAAGTGACGTCACAGGTGGATAGGGTGGTAAAGAGTGCTTTTGGTACATTGGCCTTTATAAATCAGAGTATCGAGTATAAAAGTTGGAGTGTTATGCTAAGGTTATATAAGGCATTGGTGGGGCCAAATTTGGAGTATTGTGTACAGTTTTGGTCACCGAGTTACAGGAAGGATGTAAATAAGGTTGAAAGAGTGCAGAGAAGGTTCACAAGGATGTTGCCGGGACTTGAGAAGCTGAGTTACAGAGAGAGATTGAATAGGTTGGGACTTTATTCCCTGGAGCGTAGAAGATTGAGGGGAGATTTGATAGAGGTGTATAAGATTTTGATGGGTATAGATAGAGCGAATGCAAGCAGGCTTTTTCCGCTGAGGCTAGGGGAGAAAAAAACCAGAGGGCATGGGTTAAGGGTGAAAGGAGAAAAGTTTAAAGGCAATATTAGGGGGGGCTTCTTCACGCAGAGAGTGGTGGGAGTGTGGAATGAGCTGTCGGATAAAGTGGTAAACTTTTAACATTTAAGAAAAACTTGGACGGGTTCATGGATGAGAGGGGTGTGGAGGGATATGGTCCAAGTGCAGGTCAGTGGGACTAGGCAAAAAATGGTTCGGCACAGACAAGAAGGGCCAAAAGGCCTGTTTCTGAGCTGTAATTTTCTATGGTTCTAAAAATCTAAATCACTGCCTCCTGCACCAGCTCTCAAGCCACGCATTCATCTGCCTAATCTTCCTATTCCTACTCTCACTAGCACATGGCACAAGTAGTAGTCCAGAAATGATTACCTTCAAGGTCCTGCACTTTCTGCCTAACTCTCTATATTCACACTTCAGGACCTCATTCCTTTTCCTACCTATGTCGTTGGCACCAATATGTACAACGACTTCTGGCTGCTCACCCTTCCCCATAAGAATGTCCTGCAACCGCCCAGAGACGTCCTTGACCTTGGCACCAGGGAGGCAACACACCATCCTGGAGTCTTGATCGTGGCCACAGAAACGCCTGTCTGTGCCTCTAACTAGCGAGTCCCCTATTACTACTGCTCGCTTGCTCTTTGCCCGACCCTGCTCTACAGCAGAACCAGCTGTGGTGCCACAGGCCTGACTGCTGCTGGTATTTTCCCCTGAGAGGCAGTAAAGTACTTGATACTAAACTTCTGACTAAAATCGGAGCACTGGTGTCAGGGAACAGGTACCTGAATGGATAGTAGGCTGGCTATAGAACAAAAAACAGTAAAGATTGAGGTTAGCTATTTAGAGAGGAAAATTGAGTTCCACAAAGTTCAGTACTGGGCCCACTTTTCAAAGTTTGCATGAGTGATTTAGACTCGTGAATCAGATGCCACTGATTTGGGTGAGTATAGTTAATACTGAGGAAGAATGTTTCTAACATATTAATAAACTTGCAAAATGGGCATGTAATTGGTAAATTACTTCAGATGACATCTTTTGAATTTTGGTTGAAAAAATAATGAGGCTACACACTGCTTCAACAATGAGTTCAATTGGGCTAGAGAAGCAAAAAGATCTGGGCTACAGATGCACACATTGCTAAAAGTGGTATCATGGGTTAATAAGGGGATTGTATTCTTTAAAAAGAAACAGAACTAGGGTTGAATTCCATTGAGGTTACGATTGTGAAACAGGGAGGTTGATGTTGAAAATCTGATCTATTTATTATAAAAAGGATATAGAGGCACTGCATAAGGTATAAACAGATTTACAAAGATTTATACCAGAACTGAGGGAATATACTTACCAGATAGTGTTGAATATACTGGATAAAAGCAAAATACTGCAGATGCTGGAATCTGAAACAAAAACAGAAAATGCTGGAAAATCTCAGCAGGTCTGACAGCATCTGTGGAGAGAGAATAGAGTCAATGTTTTGAGTCTAGATGACCCTTCGTCAGAGCTAAGAGCAAAGAGAATCAGCAGAGATTCATACTATGAGGGTGGGGTGGGGGGGGGGGGGGGGCGGTGGTGTAATGGGACAAAGGGAATGTACATGAGGATACAGAAGGCTGAGAAGGTGCTAAAAGTGTCCATTAAGTGATCAGAATGTGTGAATGACAAAACAGAGGTCTTGATGGTATACGGGCTGCCTGGGGATTATGGCAGTTGCCCTTGTTTTGGGGGGGGGGGACGGTGGTTGGCGATGGTGCAAGGAGGAGAGCTGGAATGGAGAAGTGGGAAAATGGAACTGAGAAAGAAGGATGATAAAATGGATGAATGAGATGAAACAAAATGAAATAAAATAAATGGAAATGCGGTGAAGGTGGAGGGGAGAGTTCATGCTCTGAAGTTGTTGAACTCAGTGTTCAGTCCGGAAGGCTCCCTAAGTTAATTTGAGTTAGTTTATTTGGTTGGTGTTGAAAGAGATGCCTAATCAGAAGATGAGGTGCTGTTCCTCCAGTTTGTGTTCGCTAGAACATTGCAAAAGGCCAAGGACAGACATGTAGACAGGAGAGCAGGGTGGTGTGTTAAAGTGCCGAGCGACAGGAAGGTCTGAGTCCTGCTTGCGGACGGACTGAAGGTGTTCAGCAAAGCGGTCACCCAGTCGGCGTTTGGTCTCTCCGATCTAGAGTAGACTGCATTAGGAACAGTGAATGCAATGGACCAGATTGAAGGAGGTGCATGTGAAGCACTGCTGGGCCCAAATATCTTCAGCCACTTCATCAATCACTTTCCCTCCATCCTCAAAGATGTGCAGGTTAGGTAGATCGGCCATGCTAAATTACCCTTTCGTGCCTAAAGATGTGTAGGTTAGATGGATAGCCATGGTAAATATATGGGATTACAGGGGGAGGGGGTGTGAGCCTGAGTAGTATATTATTTCAGAGAATTGGTACATACTCAATGGGCCAAATGGCCTCCTTCTGCACTGCAGGGATTCTATGGATACCCAGGTTCGAAGTGGGTATATAGCACAGTTAGTATTATGTGTAGCTCCTTAGATACTGAAGCAGATGTGCTAACAAGACCCGGACAGCATTTTGGCTTAGGTTGATAAGTGCCAAGGAACACTTGTGTTACGCAAGTGCCAGGCAATGACCATCTCCAACAAGAAGCAATCTAGCCATCTCCCCTGGACAATCAACAGCATTACCATTGCTTGGTCTCCCCATTGACATCTTGTCGATTAGACGCTTGGCATTCTGAGGAGAGTAACTCACTTCCTGACTTCCAAAAGCCTGTTCATTACCTACCAGGCACATGTTAGGAATATGATGGAATGCTCTCCACTTGCCTGAATGAGTGCAGCTCCAGTAACACTTCAAGAAGCTCAGCACCATCTAGGACAAAGTAGCCTACTTGATTAACACCTAATCATCTTAAATAGTTACTCCCTCCATCATCGATGCACAGTGGCAGTTATGTGTAGCATCTACAAGGTGGCATAGTGGTTAGCACTGCCTCACAGTGCCAGGGACCTGGCTTGCGTAACTGTCTGTGTGGAGTTTGCACATTCTCTCCGTGTCTGCGTAGATTTCCTCCGGGTGCTCCGGTTTCCTCCCACACTCCAAAGATGTGCAAGTTAGGTTCATTGGCCTTGCTCAATTGCCAATTAGTATCAGGGGGATTAGCAGGGTAAATATGAGGGGTTACGGGCATAGGGCCTGGGTGGGATTGTTGGTGCAGGCTCGATGGGCCGGATGGCCTACTTCTGCACTGTAGGGATTCTATGGTTCTAAGATGCACCAGAGCAACTCACCAAAGCTGGTCCAACATCACTTCCCAAACCCATGACCACCCAGAAGGGCCAGGACAGCTGATGCATGGAAATAAAGCTACCTACAAGTTCCCCTCCAAATTACTCATGATCCTGACTCGGAACTATATTGCCATTCCTTCACTGTCGCTGGGTAAAAGTCCTGGAAATCCCTTACAGCACCCTGGGTGTACCTACACCACATGGACTGCAGAGGTCCGAGAAGGCTGCTCACCAGCACCTTCTCCAGGGCAGTTAGGGACGGGCAATAAATGCTGGCCTAGCCAGTGACACTCACATCACATGAACAAAGAAAAAGAAGAAACTGAACTGGACCAACAATACAAGTATTGTGATTACAAGAGCAAAGTAGAGATGGAATAAAAACAGAAAATGCTGGAAAAAACTCAGCAAGTTTGGTAGCATCTGTGGGGAGAGAAACGGAGTTAGTATTTTGAGTCTGTGTGACTTATTCTAAGCTCCGAATTTGAAACTCAAAACGTTAACACTCTTTCTCTCTCTGCAGGTGGTGCCAGACCTGCTGAGTCTTTTCGGCATTTTCTAATTTATTTAAAATTCCCAGCACCTGTAGTAGTTTGCTTTTATTTCAGAGGTGGGGAATTATGCAGTGAGTAACTCACTACCTGACTCCCCAAAACCTGGTTAGTCTGCACTTTCCTGGATATCATAGAAATCATAGAAGCGCTACAGTGCAGAAGGAGGCCATTCGGCCCATCGAGTCTGCATCGACAGCAATCCCACCCAGGCCCTATTCCTGTAACCCCATGTTTACCCTGCGTATCCCTCTAACCTACGTATCCCAGGACACTAAGGGGCAATTTAGCATGGCCAATGCACCTAACCTACATTTGTCAGCAGTCTCTCAAAATTTGGGATGCATCTGTCAAGCTTGTGAGTCTTCAGGTGACTGAGGAGCCCGCTCTGGATTCTTAAACCCTTCTGCAGTAGGGGCCTGTTGTTGTGCAGGGGAGTGGAATTCACAGCCTTGAGTTGACTTCCCTCTCTTTCTTCAGCAGCTGCTGCCATTCTGTCTCACTGTCAAGTCGCTGAGCCTCGAAGCGGCTTGTGCCTTGAAAGACCAGATGGAGCCACGCTGAGTGGTTCACAGCCTTCTCCACCCAGTCAGTGGTGTTAATACCTCTATTCTAAGGTAGCCGTGAGCCTATCGTTGCGCCTTTTCTTTTGGCCACCATTAGACCGTTGACCAACGCCGAGCTGGGAGAAGAAAACCTGCTGAGGACGGTGGGTTCTGGCATCCGACATAATGTCCCGTCCATTGGAGTTGTTCAGCAGGAGCAGGGCTTTGATGCTGGTAGATTCAGCTTCATGTAGGACATTAGTGTTGGTCTTGTGGTCCTCCCTTTAGATCCTGGATGTGTACAGCTCTGACAACACCCAAGAAGCTCAACACTGTCCAGGACAAAATGCCTGCTTGATCGGCACCCCATCCACCATCTTAATCAGTTACTCCTCCAGCTACCACCACACAGTGGTAGCATTGTACCTTCTAAAGATGCACTGCAGCAATTTGCCAAGGTTCCTCCAGCACCAGCTTCCAAACCAGCAGCATCCATCACCGAGAAGGACAAGGGCATCATGAACATGGGAACACAATCACCTGAATCATCTTCAAATCACATAACTTTCTTACTTAGATATATAATTACCATTCCTTCACTGTTGTTGGGTCAAAATCCTGCAACTCTCTTCCTAACAGCACAATGGGTGCACCCACACCACATGGACTGCAGCAGTTCAAGAAGGCAGCTCACGATTACCTTCTCAAGGGTAATTAGATATGGACACTAAATGCTTCCCTTTCCATGGTGTCCACATCTTGATTTTTTTCAAATGTTCAGCTTTGAGCATAGTAACTTGTGAAAATTATCTTGGCCTTGGTAGATTCACCAGATGGTTACTGGGGCGCCAGTGACGAAAACAGATTGCACAAACTTGGCTTCTATTTATTTGGGTTTGGAAAATTGAAACATAATTGAATTGAACTGATTAAAATGATGAAAGGATTCAATAGGGTCGGTACAGAGGGAACAACTCCTCTGATGGGGAACACAGCACAAGAAGACCTAATCTTTGAGTTGGTCCATTTAAGGATGAGAGAAGAACTTTTTTGTAAAGTTTGTGGAAAATCTAGAAGTGTTCCCTCAAAGGCTGTGGATGCTGGGTTAATTGAAGTTCTCAAGATAGTGAGCAATAGATTTTTTGTTTAGATAAGGGTAATAAGGGAACCAGAGTTGAGATATAAATAACCCATAATGTAATTGAATGGTGAGACAACCTGGAGAGGCTGAACAGCATATTCCTACTCCTATGTAAATGAAAATTTTTTTTCCCTTCAGCGGATTTCCAAAGTGGAAAAACTTCAGATCTCTCTTTCTTATGCACAACTATTGTGAAACCTCTGATGTTCCATCACATTGTTTGTGTTTTAAACATTAACTCACTTTCTCTCATTTCAGGTGCTGACCAACTTGCTACATATTTCCACCACTTTCTGTTCCCTGTTCCTTTGAAATTGCCTAGTCCAATTTACACACTGTCTGGTGAAACTGCTTCTCACATCCTTTCAATCAGAAAGGCCCCTTTATCCCTATTTTCTGTCATTTACTCGTAATCAATTACCAACCCATGCCAAAAGGCTACTTCTATTGCTTACTTTATAGCTCCTTCTCTAATAGAAAAATTATCAGCAATCTTGTGTTTTGTGCAGTTCCCAATTGTCTAGTGCGCTCTAGTTTTGAAGAACTTATTTTCCATAACTGACAGTATCTGTACTCCTTGTTAGTAAATGCCATAGAAATTTGCATGCAAGGTTTGTGCATTTGTGTATCGGTCTGGTATGTTGCTATTGTACTTTCCAGAGAAAGAAAATTACTGGTGGGCGATAGCATTTGACCTCCTGTTTCTCTTCTTCCTTTCTTGTACTTCATGATTTCCTTTCTTCAGTGATCTCTGCTATCTACTGCTTCTGAGCTGATTATCTCATTCTCACATTTCAAGTCTGCTGGTGAGTGTTTGGAGAACATGAATGTTTGTGTGATCTCAACGTTATACAAACTGCATGAGCGAGAATGCCTAGTTAATTACCTTTGGTGAAAGACCAGCGTTCTAATAAGAGATGCATAAAAGTGTTGTATAGTTTTCGCACTGAGCGATTTATTTGAGAAAAAAATCTAATCGAATAAATGTTGAATATATTACTGAACAATTGTAATATGCATGGTTGTTCCATTTTACAAAGAATAAGATAAACATCTCCTCCCCTCATCCCTGTACATGGCATTGACTTGCAATTTTTTTTTTAAAGAGGAAACACATTTCTCCAATTGCTTTGCTGATTTTAGAGAGGGGAGAGACAAATGGTCAGTTTTTCTCTTCAGGTCTACCTACCTCCATGAGATACAGAGGAGATCTGGTTAAACTGCATCTAGCTGTGCATGGTGATGGGTGATGAATTATAGGATTGCAATGATTTGAATGCAAGTGCTTTCATTGGCTAAAATTGTAACTTTGTACTCAACTTGCGGTATGAACTATTGCATTCTTCTTGAATATTGATGACTGTATATGTTAATTTTTATAAAAGACATAGAAAGTTGTTTTCATTGCAATTATTATTTTCACTATCACTCCCTCGATTTGTCAGGCTTCATGTTTATTGTCTCTAAGTATCGATTTTACTTCTCCTGTAGAGATATAATTATAAAAAGACTCGGTTTATATGGCGCTGTCATAACCTCCACATCCTAAAGTGCTTTACAGCTAATGAAGTACTTTTTGAAATGCTATCACCGTTGTAATGTAGGAAACATAGCTGCCAATTTGTAAACAGCAAGTCCCCATAAACTGATGCGATAATAACCACGTGCTGTTTTTTGAATGATGTTAATTGATTTCCAGCCTTGGGTAATGGTGAGTTATCTTGACCTGCACACTTTGCCAATGAGAACAGGTCGATTACCTGCCATCTTAGTGTGGGAATTGTGCAGCGAGAAAAATACAGAAGCAGTTCATTTTGGGTTCTAAGATTGTAAACCTATGATGCATGCAGTAATTAACAATACCTCTGTCCTATGCAGATAAGGCAACTGGATCCAGTTCATCATTGTATTCGCCTTAGAAAAATGGTGCAAAATAACATGGAATGTTACGTTCCTAACAGTTTGGACTACATACAAGAACAGGTAACATTTGACACAATATTTCATGTAAAAAGATCTCCCTCCCCACCATAACTCATCATACTCTATAGTTCCATTGATACTGGCATTATTCAGACCATTCTATGCATCAATTTCAGCTGTACAACCATGGGAAGTATTGTAGCCAGAACCAACACTTTCTTGCAGACAAGCATGAGTAGGTACTAATCAGAAAAGATTAAACACCGTATCAGGTCTTACTGCATTATTGGTATTCCTCAGATTGATAGCTTGCAAATGGGATTCAACATAGAGAGGGCAAGGTGATGTCAAACAAGGCAAAGGATTACACAGTAAATGGAAGATAACGAAGAGGTGTAGAGGAAGTGAGGGATCTTGAATTGATTGTCTACAGGTGCCTGAAAAAAGCAGGTTGATATGGTGGTTAAGAAGACAGATTGTATCCTCTAAATTATGAGCCAAGGTGTAGAATATAGCAGCAGCGAGGTTACGCTGGAACTAGATAAAACATGACTGAGGCCACAACTTGAGTACTGTGCGCAATTCTGCTCACCTCATTACAGAAAGGACATCATTGCATTTGAGAGGGTACAGAGGAGAGTCAAGAAGATCTTTAAGGACTGAAAATTGCAGTTGAGGAGAGATTGGGTAGGCTGGGGTTGTTCTCCTTGGAACAGAGGGGCTGAGGGGAGATTTGGTTGAGATGTACAGAATTGTGAGGGGCCTGGATAGAGTGAATGGGAGGGACCTATTTATCATACCAGTGACTGGTGGAAAGATTAAAGGGGAGATAAGGAAAATCATTTCCACCCAAAGGGTTGGGAAGGAGGGGGGCGGGGAAGGGGTGCTAGGTGGTGGGGGCTGTGTGGTGGGTGATGTCTGGAAGTCATTGAAAGGCAGTAGAGACAGAAACTCTCGGCGCATTTAAAAGGCGTGCCTCAAGTACAGGGGGCTGGAAAGTGAGATTAGGCTGGGCAGCTTGCTTTTCAGCCGGCACAGACAGGATGGGCCGAGTGGCCTCTTTCTGCGCTGTAAACGTTCTATGATTCTATGATAACCAGTGAATCTCTGTCATGTAATCAAATATGGCAGCCACTCATACATCGCAGCTCCTATAATCAGTAATTGAGATAAATAGTTAATCTCCTCTTAGTATTGGTCAGGACTCTTGAGCAAGTAAATGGTACATCACCTTAATATGTTAACCAAAAGAAGTCGGGCAGAATTTTCCCAAAAAATGTGTGCCATGACAGCAAGAAAACAGGTGTGTTCTGTGTCTCGGGCGCGTTCTGCAATGCAATTTTTCGATAATTAGTGCAATGAAAGAGCCTCCATGCGAATCATATCATCATCAAGTCTCCAGGCACCTGACTCACCCAAAGTGACTGCAGCTGTGTGCCATTACCAAGGGAGAGCTGCATTTAAACACTAACAATGCACTCGCAGTGAGTGACCCTCATCAGATGTGGGCCTAGGGCACCAGTGTGCAGTCAGAGAGCATGTAGGAGTCAGACTGGGGCTGCATCACAGCATGCCGCATAATGAGTCATCATCATCCTCCTGCCTGGACCAATAACTCGTCAACGCAGCTAACCCAAGCCCATCACCCTGGTGTGATGTTAGGGAGGGGGGGAGGGGGGGGGTGTGTGTGTGAACATGGGGTGGAGGGGGTCGGTTTGAAAGAACTTCATGATGATGAGAGCCTCCCTCACCGTCCTACCCTGCTGGCCCCTTGTAGCCACCTCTCTTCCATCTTCCGGCTGCTCTTTTGCCTCATTGGCCACCTCCTTGGGAGTCTGCCTGGTCCTCCTCCTGGCACACAGCATGATAGATGGGCAGCACAGTAGCACAGTGGTTAGCACTGCTGCTTCACAGCTCCAGGGACCTGGGTTCGATTCCTGGCTTGGGTCACTGTCTGTGTGGAGTTTGCACATTCTCCTCATGTCTGCTTGGGTTTCCTCCGGATGCTCCGGTTTCCTCCCACAGTCCAAAGATGTGCGGGTTAGGTTGATTGGCCATGCTAAAATTGCCCCTTAGTGTCCTGGAATGCGTAGATTAGAGGGATTAGCGGGTAAAATATGTGGGGATATGGGGGTAGGACCTGGGTGGGATTGTGGTCGGTGCAGACTTGATGGGCCAAATGGCCTCTTCCTGCACTGTAGGGTTTCTATGATTTCTATGAAGTCTCCCCGCAACGCCAGGTTTTGGAGCACACAGACCATGATGATTTACATGGCCCTCGGGGCTGTGCTGGAGGGCACCACTAGAGCGGTCCAGACAACGGAACCACGTCTTCAGCAGCCTGATGCACTGCTTGACGATGGACCAGGTGGCAGCGTAGGTCTCATTATTACAGATGTCCACATCGGTCTGGGGCCTCTGCACTGACGTCATCAGCCAACATCTTAGCGGGTTATCCGTGTCTCCCACGAGCCTTCCCGACAGTCTGGGTTGGTCCTCAAAGAACCCGGGAATGTCCGAGTTCCACAGGTTGAAGCTGTCATGCACGCTGTCTGGTTGGTCTGCGCACAGACGCATGATATTCAGAAAGTGGTCACATGCAATTTGAACGTTAAGTGAATGGAATCCCTTCTGATTGATGATGGGCATGCCTTGATTATACGGTGCCCGCAGGGCAACGTGCGTCCCATCAATAACCCCCTGCACATGGGGCAACCCGGTAATGTTGGAGAAGCCTGCAACCCAGGCATCCTGTTTGGCCTGGTCCACATCAAAGTGGACGTAATTGCCTGCACGGGTGTACAGGGCATCGGTCAGCTGCGGATGTACTTGTGTGCAGAGGTTTGCGAGATGCTGCAGAGGTCTCTGCTGGAGGCCTGGAAGGACCCGGTGGCATTGACGTAGAGGGCCGCTCTGACCTTCACCGTCAAAGGGAGTGGGTGTCCTCCTGTCCCATACTGAGCCGGAGCCTGCGGCGTCCGGCAGCTCATGAAAGGATATACAGCTCCTATACACCCTGGGTCTCTGCCTCCGACATCCTCTGGCCCACCTCTTGGGCCGATAGGCAGCCACGTCCTGGCCCCATCCAGCAGCCCCCTGTCCTCCTGCTGCAACCTCTAGCTACGTTGTCCTTGACGCAGCCGACCATCTCCCTTCTCCACTTCAGCAGCCACGAGTATAAGTGCTACCTCTGTTGGCTTTAAAGCAAAATCCATTATTGCTGTGGGCAGGGGAAGGAGCAAGAGATTTAGAGACTCTCTATAAGGTTATCCATACCAGGCCCCTCCCAGCAACCTGTGTCCTCATAAGTCTGGATGCTGGCAACCCGACACCATCCCCTGTGCCATGCGTCACCTCAATGGGCTGCTGACCTTTGCCATGGCGGGCACATAGAGCATAAGGATGGCTGCGAGGTGGTTCCCATTGGGAACCCTTGAGGCATTAACCTGCGTGCACCTACTTGGAGGTCTGATGCACAGGCTTCCAGGAATGGCTAGCAGCTCAGACAAATGATGGAGAAGCACCCTTGTGACTGGTTGCCATTGTAAGCAGCACTGCAAAATCCATGCAGTATGAGGAGCCATGATAACACCTGCTGGACTCCCGTGATTGGGACGATAGTCGCCAGGCCCGGTGCTCGTTACTGTTAGTGGGGCCTGGGATCAAATGTTTAACAGTAAACCACTGAACCTGTCCAGCAGACAGATGTGATGTGGAGATGCCGGCGTTGGACTGGGGTAAACACAGTAAGAAGTTTAACAACACCAGGTTAAAGTCCAACAGGTTTATTTGGTAGCAAAAGCCACAAGATTTTGCTACCAAATAAACCTGTTGGACTTTAACCTGGTGTTGTTAAACTTCTTACAGCAGACAGATGGCAGGGCAACCAGGTGTACATTAGTGGGTTGGGACTCGACTTGAAATGCATCCCCTTGGGGTCGTCCAGCGGACAGGGGGAATAGGTGCAACACAAGCCCCAAGCCAGCAGTGACCCCTGACCTGAGGACCCCCAGACCACCATCCGCCCCTTCCTGCACCATGGCAGCAGCTGAGGGTTTGCACCCTGGGGATTGGTGCTCAGTGGTACTCCATAAATTCCCAAGTCATCCAAACATCAGGTGCCCAAATCCTGCCCTGCCATAATCCTGCTTGCCCATTAACACCCACATTGGCCCTCCATTGCCCATAGCATTGCATTTGAAATCCTTTTCCTGATTAACAAAGTTGTTTATAGCTCATTCCACCATGGATATGCATATTTCTATGGTTCTTTGTAACCTCTACTTTGGCTCTCCTTTCTATTCCACCTTCCTCCACTTGACTATTGCTTTAACCCTATGCTATTTCAACCATTCCTTCTGGAACTCCAGTCCTTAACCCTCTGTCTGTCCACCGCTCTCTTTCCATCTTGCAAAACTATCTCAAAATCCAGATCTTTGAGCAAGCTTTTGATTACATCTCAAGTTGTCCCACAAGAGCTTTGCATCCATTCTTTTGTTTAGGTCTATGGGATATTTTCTACCTAAAAAGCTCTATATAAGTTCAAAATATGCCCCATATCCAATGTCTTAATTTGGAATGAATGCTGCATGTATTCAACTTATCCGACCTAACCTTGGATATTTTCAATGCTGTACAGTGCTATGAAAAGAAAGTTATATGACCCTGAAATTTAATCTAAAAATTGTGGTCACATGGAAACATCCTGTAGATAGGGCATCCAGGATCTTGCAAAAGGTTTTAGTTGGTAGCAACCTATTTCCTCACTTTTAAGCGCAATGTAGCTTGACATTCTCTCTTTTTTTGGGTGCAGTTATTTGATGAAATAGAAATCACCATGATGAATATTTATCACATACATCTTGAGAGAAGAGGAACTGAAACAGCCTTTGGTAAGTGTTTGGTACTTTGCTATTTTTTTCCAATTTAGTTTAAAGCAGACTAAATGTGAAAAGCAATGTTTCTCTCAGTTGTTTTATTACCTGGAGCATACTATTTCAGTATTAATAAATGGGAATGCTAGTGAATTTAAAAAAATAACCTTTAATTACATTACAAATTTAATTACATTCATGATTGTCAATCCATTGCACAAATCTATCATTTGAATCTCAGATCAGTTACATTAGGGCGGCACGGTAGCACAGTGGTTAGCACTGCTGCTTCACAGTTTGACTCCCGGCTTGGGTCACTGTCTGTGTGAGTTTGCATGTTCTACCTGTGTCTGCGGGGGTTTCCTCCGGGTGCTCTGGTTTCCTACCGCAGTCCAAAGATGTGCTGGTTAGATGCATTGGCCGTGTTAAATTCTCCCTCAGTGTACCCGAACAGGCGCCAGAATGTGGTGACTAGGGGATTTTCACAGTAACTTCATTGCAGTATGAATGTAAGCCTACTTGTGACTAATAAATAAACTTAACTTTATTAGATAAACATGCTTACATTCAAATATTCTACAATTCAACAGGAAGAAAAGTAACTCTTTTCAAAAGCACATAATCAACATAGCTTCTGTTGCTCTAAATGAAAACTTCTATTTGTGAAATTTGACTTTCTGTTGTAACTTCAATGTCTTATTAAATATATCTGTATTATTAGAGATATTAACATACTATCAAATTGAAGAGTGAAGATCACTTATATTACACGAAGTGCTTACTACTTGGCTCCAATGTTTAAGGCTCTCTACAGGTGAAAGTCCCATCACTTCGACCTGAGACTTTGTTGAGAGTAGCTGGTGCAGCGTCAAATAAGTTGTAAAATCTGTTCAGAGCATACCTTCGACCTGAACACTTTTTTAACCTGTGCATAATTAATTTAATGTTCAGTGAATGTGGACCTTGATATCTGCGTAAGGCGAGTCTTCCCAATGTCCAGTAACTTGGATACTATCATGCCAAAAATATATCTTTAATCAAAGGAATTAGTAGCAGATAAAGCTTTTAATTTTGTTCTAGATTGTAATTTGCTTTGCTAATTCTCATGCAAAATCAGCATTGTTCCAACTTTTGTGCTTCACGCCCACCGCCCCCCCCCCCCCCCCCCCCCACCCCCCACCCCCCACCTACAATGCTAGGCTTCTTAAAATTTGTTGTTGGGGTTTGAACATCATTGACAAGGCCAGTATTTGTTGCCTATCTTTAATTTTCCTTGAAAAGATGGTGGTGAGACACCTTCATGAAGGTACACTCACAGTGGGTTTACATAGCGACAGTGAAGGAATGGCATTGTAGTTCCGAGTTTGCAGGTTGTGGTGTCCCCATGTATCTGTTGCCCTGTTCTTTTAGATAGTAGAGGTTGTGGGTTTGGAAGCTGCTGTCAGAGGAACCTTGGTGAGTTGCTGCATTACATCCTGTTGATGAAAAGCACTGCTGTCGCTGTGTGCCAATAGCAGAGGGAGCTAATATTGAATTTGCTGCTTCTGCATTTGTTCAAGGGTGGTGGGCCCCATCTTGCAATCAGAAAATCTCAACTACAGGTGGCTATTTTTAAAGGTTGTGTTTGCAGAGCCGGGAATTCTTCCGTCTCTGTGCACCTGACATGAGAACGAAAATCTGAGCCACAGTGTTCCCCGAGACCAATTACTAGTCAGGATGCCTGTTAAAAGTAATGCTGTGAGAATGCTATGTGATAAGGAGGGAAAAGAAGCAACATTGCCATAGTTAAGGCTCTGGGAAACCAGTCTGGTTTGTTTTCCTCCATATTGATGAATATTGTTGAGATGCTCTTGTCCTTGCATTTGAGTGCAACGTGCTTACCTCAGTATATGTATGTCAAATATTTATCATCTATGGTGCTAACCTTTAAATATCCTTCAAATTTCTTGTCAAAGTAGAACATTATCCTAAGTGCAGACAACAAAATTTGCATTTACAAAGTACCTACAACTTGTAAAATGGTCTCAATGTATTGCATCAAACAAAATTTGACACTGAACAATATAGCAGGCTATTAGGACAGGTGACCAAAAACTTGGTCAAACAGGTAGGTCATAAGGAACGTCTTATGAGTGGAGAATGAGGTACAGAAGCAGAGAGATTTATCAATGGAATTCGAGAAGTTAAGGCCTCATCAGAAGGCACCCATTGGGTAAACAATGACAATTAAGGATACACATGAAGCCAGAATTAAAGGTGTGTCGTGATCTCGGCAAGTTGTAGGGCAGAAAAGATGCCAGGGATTGCAGCATGGTGGAGTTGGAGGAGGGGTTTGAATGGGCGAGTCCATGCAGCAATTTGAAAGCAAGGTTGTGATGTTTTACATTACACTTGTACCTTGTAGATGATGGACTGGCTATGGCGAGTGAAGGAATTAGTTACTCTGCTGAATTCCCAGTCTCTGACCTGTTCTGGTAGTCACAGTAGTTATCTGGCTGGTCTGGATTAATTTCTGGTCAGTGGTAACTCCCAGGATGCTAGTGGTGAAGGTTTTAGCAATGGTAATGTCATTGACTGTTAAGATGGTTAAATTCTCTCTTGTTGGAGATGCTCATTGCCAGTATCTGAGGTGTCACAAATTGTACCGAATATTGTGCAATCATCCTCACGTTTTACCTTATTATGGAGGGAAGGTCATTGATGAAGCAACTAAAGATGGTTGGGTCTAGGGCACTACCCTGAGGAACTCCTTCAGCAACATCCAGGGGCTGAGATGAATCTCCAGCAACTACAATCATCTTGTTAGTTATAAACTGTCCAAGCAGTGGACAGTTTGCCCTCTGATTTCCATTGACTTCAGTTTTTCTAGAGCTCCTTGATGTCATGCTTGATCAAACGCTGCCTTGATGCCGAAGACAGCTGCTCACCCCTCATCTCATCTCTCAAGTTCAGCTCTTTTATCCATGTTTGGACCAAGGCTATAATGGGGTCAGAAGCCGAGTGGAACCTGAACTGCACAGCGGTGAGCAAGTGCCACTTGGTTACACTCTTGTGACACCTTCCATCACTTTGTGATGAACTGAGAGTAGACTGACAGGGCTGGATTGAATATGTCCTGTTTATTTATGGACAGGACATTTGTGGGCAATTTAAAACGGCTGGTAACAGCTTGGCTCGGGTAAAAGTAAAATGCGGATGCTGGAATCTGAAACAGAAACAGAAAATGCTGAAAAGTCTCAGCAGGTCTGAAGCATCTGTGGGGAGAGAATTGAGACTTTATCAGAGCTTGAAGGGTCATCTAGACTCAAAATGCTGGCTCTATTCTCTCCCCACAGAAGCTGTCCGACCTGCTGAGACTTTCCAGCATTCTCTGTAGCTTGGTTAGGCTGGCAGCTACTCCTGGAGCACAAGTCTGTACCACCGCCAGGATGCAGACTTTGCTGTGTTGAATTGAGGCCCGTTTCACTCATCAACCGAGTTTATTACCTTTTGGTCTGGAAATGTGTAATGTAAAACACCACAACCTTGCCTTCAAATTGCTGCGTGGACTCACCCATTCAAACCCCTCCTCCAACTCCACCCTGACGCAATCCCTGTAATCTTTTCTGCCCTACAACTCTCCGAGATCGTGACACACCTTTAATTCTGGCCTCTTGTGTATCCTTAATTGTCATTGTTTACCCAATGGGTGCCTTGCTGATGAGGCCTTAACTTCTTGAATTCCATTGATAAATCTCTCTGCTTCTGCACCTCATTCTCTGCTCATTGTCTATTGTGTGACTTGTCTGAATGTTTCTTCTAACAGCTGGCATGGCTTTGTTCAGAGCAGAGGAGGTGGGGAGAGGGAGTTTTCCCTTTAGTCAAGGGGTCAATACCAGGGGGCATAGGTTTAAGGTAAGGGGCGGGAGATTTAGTGGGGATTTGAGAAAAAACTTTCTCACCCAGATGGTGGTGGGAATCTGGAACTCACTGCCTGAAAGGGTGGTAGAAGCGGGAACCCTCACAACATTTAAGAAGTATTTAGATGAGCACTTGAAACGCTGTAGCATACAAGGCTACAGGCCAAATACTAGAAAATGGAATTAGGATAGGTAGGTTCTTGATTGCTGGCACAGACATGATGGGCCAAAGGGCCTCTTTTTGTGCTGTAGAACTCATGTGGCTTTTGGGCAGTATAGAACAGAAGAATAGCTTGTGGACAGAAATCTCTTCACTTGGTCTTGAGCAACTTGGCCTAGATACTAATTGTTTAATCTTGTTTGTAAAATCAGTTGCTCCAACGATCTCCTGTGCTTTTGGTGATGGGAGAGGTGCTCTTGTTACATTTAGGATTTCTGGAACTCAAGGAATTCCTGTACGTAAGCAGCCAATTCAGAGGTTGAAATGGTGGATGAAAAGCAAATATATCACGTTCACCAAAATGAATCTATTTAGGAAAGAATGGCATCTAATTTTCCCATACCGCCCGCCATGGGAGTTGTAGCGGGCAGGGAGTGACCTCGGGCAAGATTTTCCAGTCTTGGGGCGAGCTCGGCCAGAAAATCCCACCCTGTATATTTAAAAGTTAATGTTTTGATGCAGTTAGAGTTTTAGTATATTTTATTAACCTGTGGCTGTTGTGTTTGCAGAAGATTTTCTCGCTTGCAACCTGAAAGTTCATTGCAATGTCTCCACCATAAAGCCACATATTTTGTTTTAATTTTGAGTGTAGCAACAAGTTGAAGCTGTTTACAATGTCTGTGACTCACAAAATATCTAATCTTATGTAAATCATGTTGCTGCAATTTTGTAATTTCATGACAGTTTATTTTGTTTGTTCCTAAGCTGATACTTTATTGTCACAACATTTTCTTGGTGTCCGAAATTTACTCTTTTTGCTTGTCTCTTTAAAAGGTTTTGCTGTTGCTGGTCAGGTTGATGGAAAGCAGCAACACAATTCTTTGTTTGTGAGTGATGTTCTTCCTGGTGGACTGGCCTATAGAGAAGGTATGATTACGTGTGTGCATTTGTATATATGTATACGTGCTTACTGAAGTGGTGGATTTTAGTACTGGCATTAATGGTGCACTCCACTTTGCCACCCAGTGTCTACACTGTTCAGTGTCGTCCTCTAATCCTTGTGTAATAACTCAGGAAACCCGACTGGAAAGGAGCATAGTTTATTTACAGAATACAAAGTAAAACCACTACCATGGTATACACGCACTAGTCCCTGCCTGGGATAGGTGGTTCTGCAGGCCCAGTCCTGGGTCTGCCTTATAAAATGCTTAGGTAATCGGTCCCACCCAGGCAAGCCATTACCTGTTACCATACTCATACTCAGTGACCTCAAGAGGGACGTCAATCCCTGATTACCCAGGGAACCCGTGCGGGTTATTACACATCTATCTGTCCGAGTCCAAGTGTTCCTCCTTGCTCCCATGATGATGGGGCCTTCTCCATCTCTTTGCCCGCGGCATCATCTCCATCGCTCATAGGGTCTGGGGTGGTGGGGGAGGGGGGGGGGTATAACAGGTCGGTGAATGCAGAGCACTGAAGAGCCACTGCAGGGACCTCATTCCGCAGCCTCTGTCTCCATATCTGAGCCAGAATCATCAACCTCCTGAGGCCTGGCTCTTGAGGTTTTAGTGAGCGGAATGTCCCACCGGCAGGCTGGTGTAAAGAATACCGATAGAGGCATGTCTGCAGAATTCATTGCCTCCGTGGTGGATTCCCTGTAACGGAGGTTATCGATGTGTATTTTGAAGGTCTTCTCCCTGGTTTTTACATTGTACAACACTGGTCCTGTTTCTCTGTGAATAACTCCCAGAGAGTTAGCCATGGAGAGCCGTCATCGAAGTTCCTGATGTGGAGGTTTTCCCCTGGCCTGAAGACTATATTTGGGCTCTGACCATCGTGGCTCCTTTTCTGGGATTTTTGTTTTAACACAACTTTGCCCCCCAAATTTTGGAATGTCAGATGAAGCCTAGTCCGAAGGCATTTGCTCATCAATAGCTCCACTGAGGTTATTCCCGTTGTCATATATGACATAGTCCGATAGTTGAAAAGAAAATGTAGGAGCTCTGTTTCCAGGGAATCTGTGGTTTGTTTCTTCATGCTACATTTTAATGTCTGGTCTGCCCACTCGGCCAGGCTGTTTGAAGATGGTTGGTGGGCTGCCGTGCAGATGTGCCTTACTCTGTTTGAACTCATGAAGGTCTGAAACTCCCTGCTGGTAAATGGGGTCCTATTGTCTGTTTCGAGAACCTCTGGTATACCACGTGAACTAAAAGATTGACGGCGTTTCTCTACAGTATTGTAAGAGGTAGTTGAGGCCATCTGGTGCACACCAATCCATTTTGAATGGGCATCGGTGAGAATTAAAAACATGGAGTCCATAAATGGTCCTGTAAAGTCTACATGTACTCGCACCCAGAGTCTCCCCGGCCATTCCCAAGGGCGCAGCGAGGCTGCTGGTAGGGCCTTCTAGTTTTCCTGCAAGTTTTTTTACTGCTTGACCAGGTTTTCAATATCATTGTCTACGTGAGGCCATCAGACATAGCTTCTTGCGAGTGTTTTCATCTTAGAAATTCCTGGGTGACCACTGTCCAATTCTTGAAGTATTGGTCATTGGCCTGGATGTGGGAAAACCAACCAGGCCCCTCACAAAATAATGTCATCTTCTATGCCCCAACCCCTGATATTTAGAGAACTAAGGTTTCAAATCCTCCATAGGACATCCTGTGTTCCACCACTTAGGTGCTTATATCGTAAGTGCCTAATATCAGTGCCCAGCTTTGGAATCAAGCAGATACGATGGGAAGAATCACCTTGTTTTTCTCGAAGAGATCCAGTAGAGGTTTGTGATTGGTTACTTTGAAATGCCTACCGTAGACGTACTGGTGGAACTTTTTCACCGCCAACACCATGGAAATCATCTTTTTCCATCTGGACATACTTCCTCACTGCATTCGCCAGGATTCGTGATGCGTATGTGATTGAACGTTCTGCCCCATTGTCCCAATGGTGCAATAGTACCGCTCCTATCCCATAGAGGGAGGCACCGCAGTTACAATGGGTGGTCTCGGGGTGTCATAATGGGCTAATGTTTTTGTTGACAGCAGTTGTTGTTTGACGTTTGCAAAGACTTTCTTTCGTGGCATTTGCCATGACCATTTCTATTTTTCTGAACAGTACATGGCGGGGTTCCAGCAGGGTCACCAAGTTCAGTATGAATTTCCCATAGTAATTCATGATACCCAGGAAAGACTTCAACTCTGTTATGTTCTTTGGAGCAGGAGCCTCTGTAATGGCCTTCACCTTCTCTTTGACAGGGTGTAATCCATCCTTGTCAACTCTGTATATGAGATGCGTCGCCTTGTTTACCTGGAACACACATTTTTTCCCTTTTCAATCAAACGGCAACATCAGAAAAATGCTATAAGATCTCCTCCAAACTCTCCAAATGTTCCTTTGCAGTAGATGCTGGGATTAAAATGTCTTCCAGATAGACTGCCGCTTTGGGCACCACCTTGATGGATGTTCTCCATCGTCCTTTGAAAAATGGTGCAAGCCGAAAACACCCCAAAATACCCTTTGTGAGTATTTATGGTTACATACTTCCTGGATGACATCTCAAGCTCTAGTTGGAAGTAGGCGCGGCTCATGTTTAATTTGCAAAATATGTGACCCCTCCCAGCCAGCTGCGTGTACAAGTCTTCTGTGGCATAGGGTATCTGCCTAAGCAAGAGGCTCTGTTGACAATCAACTTATAATCCCCGTTAGGTTTAAAAACCGGGACTACAGGCACGACCCATTCAGCAAATTGTACTGGGTACATAATGCCAAGTGCTTCTCGATGTTCGAATTCAGCCTCTACTTTGGCATGTAGGGCACAGGAGACCAGTTGTACCTTGAAGTATTTAGGTTTGGCCTCTGGATCTATATAGATCTTGGTCCTAGCAGCTTTAATCTTCCCTAGGCCACCTTGGAGCACCTTGGGATATTTCCCAATGACTGTACAGACTGCCAATACCCATTTTATACGTCTGTATCCAATCCAGGCAGATTTTCTGTAGCCAGTCCCTTCCTAAAAGGCTGGGCCCTGGTCCTTGCACCACTATCGGGGGAGGTCGGACTGTCTGTTGCCCATGCGTAATTGGGGTTACAATGGTCTCAATAATATGTAAGGGCTCCCTTGTATATGTAGCCATTCTAGCCTTGGTGTCCTGCAGCCTTAAGGGCAAGATGCCCAATTGGAGTCACCTAAAGGTTTGCCCCCCAATGCTAGATTTGGCGGCACCTGTGTCTACCTCCATATCTAAGGGATGGCCATTTACCCGGAGTGTAATCTCGATTGAAGACACTTTGAGTGCGGTGATGAAATTCAGCTGCATTAATTCCTTGTTCTCAGGTTGGTTTATTTGTAAAGCCGTGTCTTGAGGTGGCTTCACCCTTCGGCCTGGGCAGTACACGTTCTTCTGTTTCAGTATCCTTGTCTGGGGCGGACCCTATGACTACAAGCCTGGATGTGCTCACTCGTCACTGTATGGTGGAGAGGCTTCCTGTCCGGATGCGGAATTTCTCAGCCTCCAACTCTAATCACCCTTTCTCAGCAGCAAATGGGAGACGTGAGCTTTACCCTCTGGGGATTTAGTTCTGAGCCCTAGGCTGAAGACTGTACCACCTATGGACCCCTAAAGCTACTGGGCCCCTCTATCCATGTTTTTATGTGAAAAGGCCAGTTCTATGGTTTTGTTGAGTCCAGAGTTGGTTCAGCCAGTAGTTTCCTTTGGGTTGCAATTTTATTGATTCCACATATTAAGCGATCCCTTAACATTTCAGGAAGTGCTGACCTAAATTCGACACATTTCCGCAGTATCATCAAGAATTCACTGACTGTTTCCCCAGGAAGTATATTTGCAGTGTTAAACCCGTAGTGTTGCAATATAACTAACAGTTTAGGATTGTAGTGGTTCACAACCATTTCTATCAATTCGTTCAAAGACTTTGAATCTGGGCTTGCCAGGTAGGTTAAATGTTTTATGCTGCTGGAAGTCGGCCCCCTCAAGTGGTCGGGAGGATGACTTTTTGCCGGTCGTCCCCTTCTATCTCATTTTCCCAGAAGAAATATCTCATTCTTTCAGCATATTGGAGTAAATCCTTCATACCCTCATCATAAGGTTCCAGTTTCCCAAATAACGACATTTTCAATATCTCCTCATCATTGTCTTGCTGGGTTAATTGAAAGGCAAGGCTGAGTTATTCTTCATCACCAATATAATAACTCGGGAAGACAACTGGAAAGGAACATAGTTTATTTACAGAATACAAAGTAAAACCACTGCTGTGGTATACACATACTGACTGGGACAAGTAGTTCTGCAAGCCCAATCCTGGATCTGCCTTATAATAAAAGGCTCAGGTAGTGAGTTCCAACTGGGCAAACCATTGCCTGTTACTAGGGAACCTTCTCCTCAATGAGTCCCACAGGGAGATTAATCAGTGTTTCCCCATAGATCTCATGGAGGTTATTTACCAGGAAAAAATGTCAATGTATTGCTGAGTGAGAACAAGATTGCCGTTGAATGTGATGTCCCCACAGTGTAATTTGCTGAAACCCCCCTCCCCCCTGGGGGCAGGATCTTGAGGTCCTGCTGATGTCTATGGGAATTTGTGTGCCCCACACTCTCCAGAAGCTGCCAAAGAGCAATGGGCAAAATGCTCTATACTCATATATTTTGGGTGACTATGTGAACTTGTTGCTTAAGTTATCAGACTGCTTATCTGACAGATGTGGCTAAGCAGAATTTTCTTCCAATTAAATATTGGGAAGACTGAAGCCACTGTTTCAGTCCCCATTCCAAGCTCTGATCCTTAGCTACTGACTTCATCCTTCCGCTGGCAACAATCTGAGATTAAATCAGTCTGTTTGCAACCTTGATGTAATTTTTGATCCTAACATGAGTTCCTGTGACTGCATGTCCATGTCATTGCTGAGACTGTCTATTTCCACCTCTAAGATTGCCCAGCCCTGCTACAGCACATCTGCTGAAATCCTCGTTCATTCTGTCTTCACCTCTCAACTTGACTATTCCAACACACCTTCCATAAATTTGAGACCATCCAATACTCTGCTCTCTGTATATTAACTTACAAAAGTCCCTTTCTCATATCACTTCAATGTTCCTTGACCTACATTGGTTCCCAGCTTTGCAACGTCTTGACTTTAAAATTCTTATGCTTGTTTTCAAATTTCTCCATTGCCTCACCCCTTCCTATCCCTGTAATCTCCACCGCCACATCCCTCCACAACATCTACACTCCTCTAATTCTGGCCACTTTTGCATTTCTGTTCACACACCCTTGATTATCATGTCCTCGGTTGTCTGGGCCTTGAGCTTTTGATGTCCGTCTTACATCTCTCCAGCTCTCTACATTGATTTCCTTGTTTAATACAGTCTTTAAAACCTTCCTGTTTGATCAAACATTTGGTCATCTAACCTAATATCCCTTATAGGGCTTATGGTCATACTGCATGTGTTTTGTAATGCTCCTGTTGAAGGTACTATATAAATATAGTTCTTTTAATCCACTTTTCCTATGAGGATACTTGGTTTAGGCTATACCATGTAGTGCTGTGGTTCAGATATTTGTCATTCCTGTGGCATCTCCTGGTAGGTAGGCAGGCTTGTAAAAAATCTAGTGTAGATAAATTACCCTGTATACCAGTTTTAACAATTAAGGTTAATGTACTTGTGCAATGTTCCTATTTTTGCTATTTTAATAAACTAAAGTGTAAAGTGATTTTTGACTCAACTTGTAAAGATCCTCTGCTGGCAATATTAATGACTTCATTCATTTAGATTAAACAGAAATGTTATTTTTTAAAGAGATGAGTAGGGGAATAGAAAATATACAGTAGGTTAGCTAACAGCTAGATCCAGGGTAAGTTGGTGGTTTGGAAGAGTTTCTGAGCATTGTTACTTTTTTTCTTTCCTTAGGTGCCAGAGTTGGGGATGAGATCTTGATAATAAATGGTGAAGTGGTTGCTAATCTGCACCATGCACATATTGAATCATTGTTTGCAGAGAACCATTTAATACTAACTATCAGGAGGTTCTCATTTGACTGCAATCAAATGTCGAAAGAATGCAATGACTCATTAAACCACATGACGGTCCCACCTCCCCCTGACCAATCAAAATTGCTGGAGGAGTTTATTGACAACCTCCTCCTTCCTGTTCCTTCTGGTGAGTTTTGAATTTCTTGGTCATTACTAAACTGAGTCATGTTTTTAAAAAGTGATGGTGTACTTTCCCTTATAGAATTAGTGATATTTCAGGAACAGGGTTATTCTGAGCTCGCCTTAAAATCTGAACATCAGCTTTGTGATCAGTGTTCATCTGCTGAAGGTCATCTGGGTTGTTGTCTGTACACTATTTTGATAAGTTGTTTGCCACTTGTTTCTCTGTTACAAAGGGAAACTTGCAGAGGAAATAGTTTGATGTATATTGCTGGCATCATGCAGGAATCATCCCTGTAATTTTTTGATCAGAGTGTGCTTTACATCTTAGAATGTGGCATTAGTGAGCAATAAAACAAACTCCAATAGCCACAGATATTCTGATGCTTAGCTGTAGACTACTCAACTGATTGAAAATATTTATTGCTTTCAAATACATCACGTGTACAATTGCGTTAAACTGTTGCCCCTTTATTTAATAGTTTGCTACTGAAGGTTTAAATAGTTATTTTTCTCTTCTTGGTCTCCTGTGCTACATTCTTCTGATACCTCAGTTTGTGTTCCATCTGGAGTACTCTGTACTGGTTTGGCCCCCTTATTGTGGAATGATGCAGTGGCATTAGAGACAGTTCAGAGGAGGTTCACTAGATTGATTCCAGAGATGAGAGGTTTGTCTTATGAAAAGAGATTAAGCAGTTTAGGCCTATAGTCTCTCGAGTTTAGAAGAATGAGAGATTTGATTGAGGTATATAAGATGATAAACTATATTGACAAAGTAGAAGTAGAACTTTTGCTTCCTCTTGTGGGGCAATCTAGAACAAGAATGTCATAGTTTTAGGATAAGGGGTAGCAGATTTAAACAGAGAGAAACTACTTCTCTTAAAGGGTTGTGAATCTTTGCAATTCATTACCCCAGGGTGTGGTGGATGCCAAGGCATTGATTAAGGAGGAGATAGACAGATATTTAATTAGTAATGGGTTGAAGGATTATGGAGAATGGGCAGGAAAGTGGAGTTGAGGCCGAGACAAGATCAACCCTGATCGTATTGAATGCAAAGCAGGCTCGGGGCTGAATTGCCTACTCCTACTCCTGCTTCTGGTTCTTATGTTCTCTTGTTGCTATTTCTTGTCTTTGTGTTCCATCTCGTGGGAATGTGTCTAAGATGATAAGATTGGCTTTAGAGGGTGTTTTAGTATGATTTTTCTCTAGTGGGGATAAGTTCAATATTTCTGTCCATGGTTTCCAATTTCTACTCTTGATTCAATTAGTTCACGTCTGCAAATTGTGAGTTGCTATTCTTCAGTTTCCAATAATTCAGCATCCACTAAACATACACGATTCTATGGCTGGATCTGGCATCTTCAGTTCAGTGACTGGGAGGTGCTGTGATTACAATATTGACCAGCATTAAGGGACACAGTGACATTGTGCCAAATTCTCTGATTGTGCCTCCTCTCTCTAATCAGTGGTCCCGCTACACAGTCACGCATTAGGAATATACTGCACAGGGAGCAAACAGGATGTGTAGAGTTAAAGGAGCCGCACAGTGCAACAAGCCAGTTATGCACAGCAAACAGAAATTAGAGGGAGCATTGAGCACAATACATGTTGAGTGAACAAAGGTGAATTGCTTCAGTTGTCATGGCGGGCAGTTCAGGTTATTGGGGGAATTTTCTTTGTGATTTCTAGTAATTGGGGGAAGAATGCATGTCTTTCCAGTTTTGGGGGGAGGAGAGGGAATTCATTTTGTCAGGGGCGATGGGGAGCATCATATAATTTTTGCTCAATGTTTGGAAGTCAACCTAGTTTTGATGAGAGGTTGATGCCTGATGAATGCTACGTTTGATGGGGGTACAATAGATTGAATTAGTGACTTGAACGTAAAATTATGCTTGCTTTTACCTTCAGCTGCAATACAAAATCTTGACCATTCAGTTTCCAATCTGTAATTAATTTAGTCCATTTGATGGGTTACATTTATATGCTATCCATTAGTTGCAGTCTATTTAAAAATGTAAAATAGTGTACGTACCTGTACGTTGTTTGTGGTTGGTTAACTAATCAAATACATATGAAACATTCTCTTTATAATCTGTGCAGGATAAAAATGCCGAATAGTTTAAAAACTGGAAATAGAATATTATTTCAGATAAAACTCTTGCCTTTTGCAGATACTATAGAATTACCACAACATTAATGCAAAGCTGTACATATTCCCTTATCATATTATTCCAAATATCATTAACACAGTGCAACGTTGAATAGCAACTGATGCACCTTAGCATCATTGCCGGAAACAAGATGGATCTGTGTTCACAATCCCCAACACAGTTCAGCAATATTTTAAAGTGCAGGTTTTCACTGACCTCACTATCTGTAACCTCCTCTGAAACCTTGGTATTCTTTCAAATCTGTTGTTACGCCTGTACTAATTTTCATGCATGCCACTGATTTTCCATCTATGTCTTCAGTTGCTTAGTCTGAGTTCTGGAATCCTAAATCTGTCTGCCTCTCTACACTTCACTCCTTAAGAAGCTCCTTCAAATCCATCTCTTTGACCAAGGTTTGTGGCCACCCATCTTAATATGCGGATAGGCTTCTCTTTGCCTGAGGGCTGCACAGTGGTTAGCACTACTACCTCACAGTGCCGGGACCCAGGTTTGATTCCGGCCTTGGGTGAATGTCTGTGTGGAGTTTGAATATTTTCCCGTGTCTGCATGGGTTTCCTCTGGGTGCTCTAGTTTCTTCCCACAGTCTAAAGATGTGTCGTTTAGATGGATTAGCCATGAGGAATGTGTGGGGTTATAGGGATAGGACAGGGAGAAGGCCTGGTGACAGGGAGAAGGCCTGGTTAAGATATTCTGTCAGAAAGTCAGTGCAGAGTCGATGGGCCGAATGGCCTCTTCTGCACACTTTTGTGAAACATTTTGCGATGTTTTACAATGTTAAAGGTGCTGTGTAAATACAATTTATTGTTGACCAAGCAAGAGTTGACTCTCAATGCTGATTAGATTACGAGAATGTTGGCAACAGGCTTTAGATGAAAGCACTCTCGCTTTAAAAGTATGCTGCTTCAGGCTTGGTTTGACTTTTACATCTTGAGAACATGAGACAGCACTTTTCGCATAAAATGGATCTACTGGTACTTTGTCAATTATCTAAAGTTTACAAATGATCCAACTTTCAGCCTATTTAAATTTCCCTCGAGCAGTTGCCGGGTCTTGAAGGATTTAAATAACTTGATAGTCTAAATCAAGAGGAGTTGCCAGTCATGTACATAATGGAATCACGCAACATATTATATTTGAAAAGTATGGTTTGATTCCTCCCTCAATACATTTGGGCAGGAATAACTGAACAAGACAGTGCAACATTTGTATTGAGTTAAATGCAGACATAATACTGGCTAGAGCTGTTCTATACTGCAACTGGAGTACAGGGACAAAATCCACAGAGACAAAATACTTTATTTCATCTTGTCTACAGACCAGAAAATGTTATCTTTCCTTCAGTCTTAGCAGTTCATCTATGGTGGTACTGAAGGAGTAATGTAAAATTCCTCCATTCTTTTTGCATTTTTATAATTCATTTTGGGCACTATCTGTGGCTGTTCATATACCAGATAGTGAACTAAATTAACAACAGCACTGTGGCTGTTTGTATTGTTTCACATGCTGCTTGCAGTGATTTTTTTCAATTAATGTTTAAACAGAGCATCTGAAAATCTTAATACTTTTTCACTGCAATAAGATACTTTCCAACAGCAACATAAATATTTTCAGGTTCTGATTACAATTCATTGTTGTAACCATGGACTAAAATATGTAATTTGCCACAAATGGGAGCGAAGCCTACATGACGCATCCTCCATATTCCTGCTGTTTCACCAACTCAGATCCCTGACATCTGCTGGCATTGGATGTGAGGCATTTGCAATATAAACTGTTTCTCAAGTAAATTTTGTCAGATTGAGTCGTCGGTCGCGAAGGATCAGGCATAATCTCACAACTTCAATGAACATCAAATGCTACAGAGAAATGAGTTCTTGAATTGGATACAAAAGTGTCTTACGATAGTTATCTACAATGTAGCATAATACATGGAAAAATTGCAACAGTCTTGATGGATATTATTAGCAGTTCATGGAAGCCCACTTTAAAAAAAAGCCAAGGGCAAGTTTCATATGTTTGGGCACTTCTTGCATGGTGCAGGATTCTATTGTTTACTGTTATTGTTTAGTTTTTACTCTGGGCTTTCATTAGAGGTTTGTTGGTATCGTTCACAGCCAGGTAGGTTTATGACCACTGATTTACTGAACGGTTAAGATGTTTTTCTCCTTGCATCTGAGTAAATGAATATCGTTTGTGTTGCAGTGTCCAAGTGAACATTTTTAGCCCTGTCATATAAAATAGCTTTTTTCTTGTGCATCAGAATCATCTGACTTTAATGTTTCAAGACCTCTTATAGGTCTGCTTTTAAATCTGAATTGGTTGATTTTGTATTTTGCCTTGAAAGGGGAAAAAATAGACTTTTAAGCTGGAATTCAGTGGGTATTACAGCTTTGAATTGAATTAATAATACAACTAAACAGAGCTGTGTCGTCTGTTCTTCATAAAATATGCTAAACCTCTGTAAATTTCAGATTTCACTAGCGTACCTGATGTCCCAGCTCTAACAAGAAGTGTCACTACAGACTGTGTGGAGTCACTGCATCAGGCTGAAAATACTGAATCCTTTTCAAAGGTAAGTGAATCAGTGAATTTTTTATATACCACCCTGTGAGCTAAATTCTGAACTAAACGCTGCAGTGTATTAGAACGATCTTTTAGGCTTTTCATAGGCTGCAATGTTATTTTGATAGGCATGGGGATATCTCTGAATCAAGTTATTACAATGGCAGCACCAGAACATATAATATCTTTCGAGGCAGAAAAAGTGATATAGATATTGTAAATTTGAGGTTGAGTTTTTACTGCGATTCCAGAACAAAAGTAATGAAAATCCGAAGGCTTCATTTCCATGCTAAAATTCATTAAACGTAATTAATGTACAAATTACTGTGGTTAATACCTGTGTGGCTTATCCAGTTGCCTTTTGACTTAATGGTGCCTCCCCTACTCCCTCTTCCTGATCGCTGACCTCCTAAGCGCCAGCCCCGACTCCCAATTGGTGGCCTCAACCCCAATCAGTGACTCAAATCCCTGCTTGCTGGCCCTACCACCAGTCCCCACCCCCGATGCAGTGTCCCCCCAGTTCCCTCCCCTTCTACCAACTTCTCACTTGTCCCTGTCCCTTTTGGCACTGCCCACTGGGCAGTGTCAGGGTGCCAGTCTAACACTGCCCAAGGGACACTGCCTCCAACCACCTCGAGGGGAGGGGGGGGCGCGGGATGCCCTCCGTGGCCTCTGGGCCCACCAGCGAGGCCATCACATCAGTTCCCTGTTGGTGGGGAACATCTGTGATCCTTCCAGGCTCACTAATAGTATTTAAATCTGCCTCGCGCTCAGATTACATGATCATAAATCGCCTGATGGGATCGCAAATGACCCAATGCTGGTGCAGCACACCAGGGCAGAAAGATAGCACCCAATGTATTTACTAGACTATTTTGCCCTTTTGCAAGGATAGCACTCATTCTTAATTTTTTTTTGAAAATCCTTTTTGGTGCATGTAGTTGTGTTTTTGTGTCTGTTTTCTCTTTTCTATATTCTAACCCAAGAAAGCTTTGATTCCTTACTGGAGTAGCCTGATACTCTTCAGTACCTCAACAGATAGCCTAACACTAAGGCTAGTTAAGCAAACCATAAGCAAGCCTAAACATCATGGAATTTTGCTTTTATTCCATCCAAAAAACCAAATTCAAATTAAATCCAATTCAAGGTACCCACAAGAGGGACAAACAAGATCCAAGTTGACAAGTTTAAAATTCAGTCTGAGACTATTCATCAAGGCGTTTGTGGTATTCGTTCGGTGTGGTGTCTTGTACTTCTGGTGCTCTTCAAACAACGTTGTGGATATACAAACTTTTCTTCAAAGCAGGGTGAATTCTGATGCTTCAAGTGGTCACTCCTTACTGCAGCTGGCTATTTAGCCATTGAGGACATTGCATCCAATCCCAACCCCAGTTTCTACAGAAGTCTTTTGTTCAGTCCCCTATCCCTAATAAGCCAGGATGCCTGGCAAGGGTGAAACCATGAGTAGGTAGGGCACCAGGCTAGCCCGTTGCACTTTGGGTATGCTGACCCCTGGTTTGCCCAGACTAGGGTAAAGTAAAGGGTCAGGGTAGCCAATTAGATTCAAAACCATCTCGGCCTTTTTGTTAAGATGGAGCATCAGATTAAGCCCAGGATGGGGTGCAATGCTTCATCTTGTCAACTTGGATCTTGTTTATCCCTCTTGTGGGGACCATGAATTGGATTCAATTTGAATTTGGTTTTTTGGATGGAATAAAAGCAAAATTCCATGATGTTTAGGCTTGCTTATGGTTTACTTAACTAGGTGTGTTCCAGGGACCAAAGATGGTCCAAGTGGCTCAGTTACTTTCTAAGTTAATCACTCTCCCTCTCTCCTCACCCCTTCCTCTCCTGGTAAATCTGGTTGCATTGTAACCCAACACAGACCACTTTGCAGGGACCATAGAAGATAGGAAGATTTCATAGGCTGGGCTGAACAGTGAAAGTGCAACCTAAGTAATAGTAATATTGTACTTGTAAATAATCACCTGTTATTTTCCTTGCATTGTGCTTTTAGTTGTGAAAACAATGTATTTATTTGTTTAACTATTAAGATTTCTATTGTCATATTAGCTTAAGCAATTATGGTGAGAGTTTCATGCTAAGTAGGATGAAATTCAGTGCATTGAACTGTTTAAATTAAGCTGTTGGATCTTTGTTGAATGAAATTGTGTATTTTACTCAACTTTTAAATAATTGGTGAGCAAAACCAGAATGAATAATAATTTTTGCAACAACCCGCAGAATAAAGCATTTAAAGATAGGTTTTGAAAGGTTATCCTTAGTTAACGTTGACTATTATCATTTAAATAGAGACAATGCAATCCAGATGCACGTTTTCAAAATTCCACTGAATCGTATCTCACTCTCTGAGAGATGACGCTGTACTTTATTAATCAAAGAAAAATTAAGTGTTTAAATGTTTTTTTTAAGAAATAGCTTCAGTTTCTGTTACCTTGGATTCGTTGAGTGTTTGCTGCACTGGTATTTCAAAAACATCCAGTTTCCTTGTTGCGATGAATAAATACATTCACTGAGAATGCTGTTGTGATTTGTAGAAATATGTGCAACAAGATACAGATATAAATCTATTCTTCATTACTTAGTTCATGTGATAAAATTACTATTGCACATTAAGTAACTATTCTGGTGCAAGCATTCTGCAAATAGAACTTGGCACAATAAAATTACGCAATTGCAGATTTTAAAAAAATGAAATCTATGCAGAAAATACACAACAGGTCACTCAACCTATCTTCTCCCTTTCTACTGGGGCAGCACGGTGGCACAGTGGTTAGCATTGCTGCCTCACTGTCTGTGTGGAGTTTACACTTCTTCCCGTGTCTGCGTAGGTTTCCTCCGGGTGCTCCGGTTTCCTCCCACAGTCCAAAGATGTGCGGGTAATGTTGATTGGCCATGCTAAATTAATTCTAGTGTCAGTGGGATTAGCAGGGTAAATAAGTGGGATTACGGGAATAGGGCCTTGGTGGGATTGTGATCAGTGCAGACTCGATGAGCCGAATGGCCTCCTTCTGCACCGTAGTGATTCTTTGATTCTCACACCTGGATTCGATTATTGGCTTGGGTCACTGTCTCCGCCGAGTCTATACGTTCTCCCAGTGTCTGCGTGGGTTTTCTCCAGGTGCTCCGGTTTCCTCCCACAGTCCGAAAGCCGTGGGAGGAAGTGCATTGGCCATGTTAAATTCTCCCTCCATGTACCCAAACGGGCGCAGGAGTGTGACGATTAAGGGATTTTCACAGTAACTTCATTCCAGTGTTAATGTAAGCTACTTGTGACACTAATAAAATAAACTTTAAAGCTTTGACAGTAGATGCTTTGTTTAAACCAGTCAGATCCTGATGAAAATTAATAATACTTGAAGTAAAATTGGAAACTTCAATCACATGCAGTTTTCTTCAGGTTCAGATGATGCATATAATTCACCTTTTCTTTCTCAAGATTATGATGTATTTGTTGTGTATTTCCAGCAGCTCCTATTTTTATTTACTGGTGCCTGTGACTACAGCTGGCTGATTTAAGTGCTGTTCAGAATCAATGAGATGTGATGGAAGTTCAGTTACAGTGAACTGTCAGTTCAATTTCAAATTCCTGCATTGAATCCAAGAATGAGTCACTGAGTGTTACATGCAAAGAGCACAGTGTGTTCACTAGTTTATCAGGTTGTATTCCTGAAGCTGACGCCCACTCTTGTGATTCAGAAACGGCTTCCTGAATGGAGCTGAATGAATGGAAATGTTTCATAATTGTTTTTATTTCAGAAGAAGTGTTCCATTAATCCATTAAAACATAGAATATTAATCATGTGCCTTCTAATGAAGAAATTGCATTGTATATAAAAACCGTATCAAGCTTTTCAGAAGACCAAAAGAATTATTAATGGCGGTACAATGATAGCCATTTTAAGCATGGCAAATTCCGGCAAAACAGCGATTAGTTGGGTAACTTGTAATTTTTTTTTGGTGGCGTTGTAGCTGAATGTTTTATGAAGACCCGTACTCTTTGATCCTCTTGAAATAGTTCCAGTGTAACAAAGATTCTATGAAGCTATCAGAAGAGGCAGACCTGGCACCTTAGTTTAATATTTTACCCAAAGTAGGTCAAGCCTGATAATAAATGGTTTCTGCAGGATTATGTTAAAATGGAAGCCTAGACCTTTCTTGACAAGCTGGACTATGAGCAACACATTTATAGATAAATAAACATAGAAAATTTTGGAAAAGCTCTGCAGGTCTGATCCAAAGAAGTCAATTTGGATCTGAAACGTTAATGTTTCTCTCTCCTGCTGGGTTTTTCCAGCATTTTCTGTTTTAATTCTCGATTTCCAGTGTCCACAGTAATTTACTTTTAAATGCAATATAGTGACTTGAAAAGTAGCTGAAATATGAACAGCATGTCACAGTAAATTGATTGGCAGGATGGAATGTATGCAACTTGTCAATAAAATTGTCACTTTTGTTTCAGCAAACTTTTTTAATGTCTGAAACAAGATTGGTTGTGATGCTTATGGAGCTTCACATTTCTGTGAATTTAATTTTAAATTCAAATTCAGAGAATGTAGCTTTGAAATTGAAATTTTATATTTTGGTGAAATAATTGTGCATCACAAGCAAAACCCAAGGCTGATCTCTAACTAGTAATTAGAATTGCCCTGTTAAGCAGTGGTTGCACATTGAACAAAGACTGTGAAGATGTTTGCATTTCCTGTTTACTGAAAAGTAAATTTTGACCATTAAACTATGCTATAGGACATGATATTCTGCAGCACATGTGAAAAAGTGGTGTAGCTAGTGTCACTCTATTAGTGATGCAGTTTACAATTTATTTACATATTCTCCCTCCACCCCCAGTTTCCCTTCAATTTGGAGTGAGACTGCATAAACTGAAGACTTCTGTGGTGATAGTGCCTTTAAGGGCAACACAGCAGAAGAGGGTCACCTGGCTTGAGGGACCAGTTGGGACTGAGAATGGGCAATCACCCCATGGGGTGGAGCCCTACCTTGGGCAGGAGACACCCAGGAGACATGAAGAAGAGTTGCAGGGATTGGGGGCAGCTGGTGGGCTGCTCCAAGGTGACAGGGTGGAGGCTGCAAGGGCAGTAGAGAAAAATCAACGTAATATGAGGTAGGTCCATTCAAAAGTCAGATAGCAGCAGGGAAGAAGCTGTTCTTGAGTACGACTTTTGTGTCGTTTTCTCGATGGAAGAAGGTGGAAGAGAGTATGTCCGGGGTGCGTAGGGTCCTTGATTATGCTGGCTGCTTTTCGAAGGCAGTGGGAAGTGCAGATAGAGTTGATGGGTGGGAGACTGGTTTGTGTGATGGACTGGGCATCATTCATGACCCTTTGTAGTTTCTTGTGGTCTTAGGAGGAACCATACTGAGCTGTGACACAACCAGAAGGAATGCTTCCTATGGTGCATCTGTAAAAGTTGTTCAGAGTCGTAGCAGACATGCCAAATTTCCTTGGCCTCCTGAGAAAGTAGGGGCGTTGGTAGGTTTTATTAACTGTAGTGTCTGACTGTTACCCATGTGCAGGGTTGCCACAGTATGCTGATTTCTGTTTGCATAGTTTTTTCTCTGCCAGTGTGACTGAATTGATACACACAAGGGCAAGTGAAGTGAGGTGTGTGCTGATTGAGTGTCAGAGCTGTGCTTTCCCTCTGCGTCCAAAATGAAATTTTTTTTGTTTCCACCATTTGAAGTTGATGACAGTTCTGTTAATATACAAATGGTTTATCATTTTCCTTAACTTGTTACAAAATATTAGGTGTGTATTAAATATATTCCGTCCTATTCAAGGGGCCGTGGTTAGCCAACAAGTCCGATTTCAATCTTGCGGCCCACTGAGATGAAGAAGGGCCACTCATATGGCGCACTCACTAGCCTAGGTTGCCTATCACTGCACTAGAGGATAAGTATCCATTTTTAGTGCTACTTTGTAACCCTACTTAGGGATCCTAATACCCCAGTGTAATGAACTGCAGCTGTGTGCCAGTTTCTCAAGAGTAATGCTAAGACTGAGTGCCGTGTAATTTTACATACCATTATCATTTGAAAGCACCCATTACTGTCAAAGTCGCATTCAAGCCTTGTCAGCTCCACTGGTATCGACTTTGAGCAATGAATAAAATTATAGCATGTTACGGGAGGAGAATTGTATATTTGACAGAAAACAGGGCAAATGGTTTTAAGAAGAGCTACTTTTAGGTTCTCTCATTGCCACAGCTCAAGTTAACATACTGACAGGCTTCATCCGTGTATATAATCTAAAAGTAATTTTACAAACGCCAAGGCATGTTCGTGTCATACTCCAGCTGTTTTTATAAAGCAGTTATGCATAACGTGTGCCTTCCTTGTGAACATTAGGCATGGTTACAAAAGGGGAAGCTTATACTTTTGATGTTATCTGTCTGCAAACCATTTCCTACTGATGGACAATGATGTTTGAAGATGTTAAGTGTGAGGAGGAAGTAGTTGTGAAGCATCTCTATTTCTGCTTGTGCTTCTTCAGAGCTGACTTCATGACACTCCCTTTGGTTTCCTGTGCCCCTTCCTTAATTTAAAAACACTAGATATCAGATGGCTCTCCGGATTTGGCTGAACAGTTTTTCTCCCTGAGTGTGGATCATTGAACAGTAGTAAAGATAAGAATAGGTCACAAAACTGTTCAAAGTCAAGTTCTAAGAAATAGTAATTGAATGAAAGCAAAGCCATTAAAGGTATCTCGAAAACTAACAGGGTTCTTGAATAATGAAAGTTTCTGCTGTGTCAAATGATGTCATGGGTCCCCTAGTCATTGTCCCCGACAGGGAAATAACTGCTAACAGTGCAATGTGAAAATAAGCTTCCAAATGTGTTCAGCCCTCATTTTTACAAGTCAATTATTCTGGCAAAATTGTGACTGCTAGCATATTGTCCTATATGCTGAAATTATTTCACAAATGTTTGAAAAACTTTAGTCTGTGGCATTTGTAGCTATGTCACCTTGTACCAATGAAGAAGTTAGCACTGCTACCTCAGTGCCGAGCTCACAGGTTCAATTCCAGCCTTGGGTGATTGCCTGTGTAGAGTTTGCACGTTCTCCCCTACTCTGTGTGGATTTCCCCCAGATGCTCCGGTTTTCTCCCCCAGTCTAAAGATGTGCAGGTAAGGTGGATTCGCTATGGTAATTTGTCCCTTTGTGTCCCACGATGTGTAGGTTTGGGGAATTAGCGGGTTAAATACAAGGGATAGGGCCTGGGTAAGATGCTGTTTCAGAGATTTGATGCAGATCCGATGGGCTGAATGGTCTCCTGTACTGTGGGGATTCTATGAAATATTCATAAGCAAGGAGGTAAATGCCTAATTTTGCACTGAGGTAGATCTGTAATAACGTGAAGAATGGGAATTGCAAGGGGAAAAAGTGAGATGATCATAATGTCAATTATGTATTAATTTGGATGGTATTGTTGAGTTTTTGGAGACAGAGAAAGCAATTAAGACTTCATAACTAAGTACCTCTATTTTTAAAATTAGGGAGTTGATGGCTAAGAACTGGGTGATCCTGTTAATGTTTAATCTGCTAAATTTGGGGCTGATTGAAAAGCAGTTGTCACTAAAGGGTGAATAGATGTTTTTACTGATGATGAAATGGAACAGATTGACTGTTGTTGAATGCAAAATTATTCAATGGTAGCTTCTTTCCAACTTGCAATTTTTTCCTAAATGTTGATGTTTTGCTAAATAGCTGAAGGCATTGCTCTGATGTGAATATGTTTGCATGAGTGCTGTTCCCCTATGTACATTGCTCACATTTCTTTGCTTTAATATTAAGTTCTGACAGTCTCTAATTTGTGGGGAATATCACAGCTGAGGCCTGTTCTTCCTGACCAGGTTCTATACTCTGTGCACTTTCTGGTATGATTCACTGGACAGAAAAAGGGGATCTGATCTCAGCTAATTTTCCCCCCAGTCTTGCGCATTGAGGCCAATTGTACCAGCTCTTATAGCACTCCAGCTGAAATCAGTTAAATCCGTGCAGATCACAATCAAGCAAGGAACATTCTGATCTATAATTATGTGTATAATTATCAAGGGAAATACTGCTCAATTTCATTCGGTTGTTAGATATTCACGAGGACTATTTCAAAGAATGCTCCGTTGAATAGTTTGTTATTGTTCTAAATGTAATGAAGTACTTCCACCAAGGTGTAGATTTCTCTATTATTACTACCTGTTACCTTGCAAATTGGAAAAATTATGAAAGTAGGATGAGGGTGCTGGATGGTGGAGTGTATTACAAGATTGGTTTCACTCGGCGACCTAGATTTGAATCGAGCTGAAGTTGCTTACAGCTGGTTGCAATAGCCCACTGCAAAATGAGTTTGAACATTTCCAAATTACTTTCAGCTGGTTCAAAGGGTGATACGACAAAGGAACATAGAAAATGAAAGACGAGAAAGGACCTACTCATTCATCCAGCCTATCCCACCCAGTTGTATGTCTTGTGAATCACAGTATATGCAGACCCCATCTACCTGGAGCTATTTAATTTCCTGGGAGAGGCAAAAAAAGAATGAAATTCAGCCCAATTAAGGAGAAAAAGTGGAAAGTTGGCCCAGGAGATCATAGTGGCCCAGATTTGCAGTGCACAAATCCCACCCTTTGCAGCAAGTAATTTCTGCCATGTGTGACGCTAGTGTACTGTGGTGAACCATCGTTGGTTCCCACTGGATAGTACTGAGCCAGGGTCTGGCCAGTACTACAAGGATGTACATATGTTACTGTTGGGTTGTGCTATTGTTGCTGTTGGGGTTAGGGTGGGGTTGTTACACCTTCGTACTGTAGTGTTGTGGCACATCCCAGTCGGGCTCCGCCTCCTGGGAGAGGTATAAAAGTCCCTGCTCTGGCCGGGACCCCTTCAGTCTGGGATAGTGTATATAATTACTGGCTGCTTCATTACAGTAAATAAAAGCCTTTCATTTACTGAGCATCAGGCCTCGTGTTTGAGTAGCGCATCAATTTTATTTACTGTCGTTAAACTCTCGTCGAAGAAAAAAAAGAGAGAGTATGGAGCAAATCCTGAAGCCGGAACGCCTTACACTAGATCCACGTGCGGTGGGCGCTTCTAACACCTTCGACCACTGGCTGAAGTGTTTCGAAGACTACCTGGCAGCCTCCGCAGCGGTCACCACAGATGATGACAGACTCCGGGTCCTCCATGCAAGTGTAAGCGACACTGTCTACCTCGCGATCCGTGCGGCCACCGATTATACTAAGGCCCTCGAGCTTCTGAAGAAGCGCTGTATCAAACCACCCAATGAAATACACGCTCGTTACCTCCTAGCCACTCGACGACGGCAGTCTGGCGAAACGATGGAGGAATACGCGAATGAGCTCCTACAGCTAGCCAGGGGCTGTAACTGCAAAGCTGTGTCGGCTGAGCAGAGCATGAACGACCTCGCCCGAGATGCGTTTGTGGCGGGGTCGGATCGTCGTACATTCGACTTAAACTGTTGGAGAAGGGTAACCTTGATCTTACCCAGGCCATCGAGCTAGCGGAGATGCTCGAAACGGCCTCCAAAAGCTTAGTATTATATCCAGAGGACCATGTGGAGACAACGTGGCAGGAGCAGTCGCCAATCCCTCCTCGTCCCTCGGGTTCGAAATGCTGCGTAATGGCGTGCTCACACTCGGGCCAGATGACGGCAGCAGCCCCAGGCGGCCCGCGGTGCTATTTCTGTGGGGGAGCGAAGCATACTCGGCAACGGTGTCCCGCTAAAGCTGTGTTGTGCACCGCATGCGGTAAGAAAGGGCACTATTCGAAAGTGTGCCGATCTAAACCCAGGAACGGCAGTGCGGCCTGCGATTCTTCAGAGCTCGGGTCTTCGTCGTCTAAGTCATCGCGGGGTTCGTCCACGTGCGAGGCCAGGACGACGCCATTACGGTCGACGGAGTCAGAGGTGTGTGACCACCAGGGGTCGCTGAGTTTGGTGCCCTCACCCACGTGCGACTCATGGGAGCGGCCATGTTGGTCGACACTGACCGCGAACGACCAGCGAACGACCGCGAAATCCTCCTCATCGATTTCAGCTGCCTGCAGTGGCGCTCATGAACCAACGGTGGCGTCGATCATCCTGGACCAGGCCAAGCCTCATAGACTTGACAAATCTATGGTGAATATCCAGGTAAATGACCACGTGATTTATTGTCTGTTTGACAGCGGGAGCACTGAGAGCTTTATCCACCCAGACACTGTGAAGCGGTGTGGACTCCAGATTCAACCTGCCAAACAGACAATCTCTATGGCATCAAGGTCCCGGTCTGTTGCCGTGCTAGGGAGTTGCGTGGTAACTTTGAAGGTGCAAGGCACAGTTTACGAGCGTTTCAAGCTCCTCGTGTTGCCGTATCTTTGCGCGCCAATACTTCTCGGACTAAACTTCATGGTCCACTTGAGGAGTGTAATCCTACAGTACGGTGGGCCACTCCCTTCACTGGCAGTGGGAAAACAGCAGCAGCCTCCAAATTGCCCAACGCGCCCCGCCTGCAGCCTCTCGACGCTGAAGATCACCACACCCTCCTTGTTCCAGAATCTTGTGCCAGGCTGCAAGCCCATCGCGACTAAAAGTAGGCGTTACAGCGCTGAGGATCGGATCTTCATTAGATCTGAGGTTCAGCGGCTCCTCAAAGAAAGGATCATACAACCCAGTGCTAGTCCGTGGAGAGCGCAGGTCGTGGTGGTCAAGAGCGGGAACAAACCCCGGATGGTCATTGACCACAGTCAGACCATTAACCGATATACGCAGCTGGATGCGTATCCTCTCCCGCGCATATCTGATATGGTCAATCAGATTGCGCAGTACCGGGTGTTCTCCACCATAGACCTCAAGTCTACCTACCACCAACTCCCCATTCGCCCAGAGGACCGACAATACACGGCTTTTGAGGCGGATGGTCGCTTGTATCACTTTCTCAGGGTTCCCTTTGGTATCACCAATGGAGTCTCGGTCTTCCAGCGTGCTATGGACCGAATGGTGGACCAGAACGGGCTGCGGGCTACCTTCCCGTACCTGGATAATGTCACCATCTGCGGCCATGACCAGCAGGACCACGACACAAATCTCCTGAACTTCCTACGCACTGCATCTCGCCTGAACTTGACCTACAACAGGGAGAAGTGTGTGTTTCGTACGCGCCGTTTAGCCATCCTCGGATACGTGGTGGAAAACGGGGTCATTGGCCCTGATCCAGACCGTATGCGCCCCCTTTCTGAACTTCCCTTGCCCGCTAGTGCAAAAGCACTGAGAAGATGCTTAGGCTTTTCCCTTAACGCCAGAGGCCCGATTGGCCTTCGATAAATTGAAAGCCGACATCGCGAAAGCTACGATGCACGCTGTTGACGAGTCCATCCCCTTTCAGGTGGAGAGCGATGCATCTGATTTCGCCCTGGCCGCCACACTTAACCAGGCGGGCAGGCCCATCGCATTTTTTTCCCGTACCCTCCAAGGCCCCGAAATTCGGCATTCAGCGGTGGAAAAGGAGGCCCAGGCCATTGTGGAGGCTGTCAGGCACTGGCGCCATTACTTGGCGGGAAAACGGTTCACCCTGATCACGGACCAGCGGTCCGTGGCGTTCATGTTTAACAACACGCAGAGGGGCAAGATCAAGAATGACAAGATCTTGCGGTGGAGAATTGAACTCTCCACCTATAACTATGACATCATGTACCGTCCAGGGAAACTCAATGAGCCCTCGGATGCCCTCTCGCGTGGAACATGCGCTAGTATACAGGAGGACTGTTTGCAGGCCCTCCATAATGACCTATGCCATCCTGGGGTCACTCGGCTCTACCACTTTATAAAAGCCCGCAACCTGCCTTACTCGGTGGAGGATGTCCGTAACAAGAAGCTGTCGGGTTTGCGCGGAATGCAAACCGCACTTTTACCGACCTGACCGGGCACATTTAGTCAAGGCCACTCGTCCCTTCGAGAGACTGAGTGTCGATTTTAAGGGCCCCCTTCCCTCAACAGATCGGAATGTGTACTTCCTCAATATCATTGACGAGTACTCTCGGTTCCCTTTTGTTGTTCCCTGCTCTGATACATCCGCTGCCACGGTTATCAAGGCATTCCGTGATCTCTTTACCCTGTTCGGGTACCCCGGCTACATCCATAGCGACAGGGGCTCGTCGTTCATGAGCGATGACTTGAGGCAATTCTTGCTCTCATACGGGATTGCCTCTAGTAGGACCACGAGCTACAACCCTAGGGATAACGGACAGGTGGAACGTGAGAATGCTACAGTCTGGAAGGCTGTCTTACTGGCGTTGAAGTCAAAAGGTCTTCCAGTCTCCCGTTGGCAAGAGGTGCTCCCTGATGCGCTCCATTCTATTCGCTCCCTCCTGTGTACGGCAACCAATGCTACTCCCCACGAGAGGATGTTCTCATTCCCTCGGAAGTCTTCCTCGGGGACCTCATTACCGTCTTGGTTGGCGTACTCAGGACCCATCCTCCTGCGGCGACATGTAAGGGCCCGCAAGTCCGACCCGTTGGTCGAACAGGTCCATCTCCACGCCAACCCTCAGTATGCCTATGTGGCATACCCTGACGGGCGAGAGGACACGGTCTCGATCCGAGACCTGGCGCCAGCAGGGGACGTAGCAACCCCTGTCGCTCCCATACCCCCTGTTTCAAACCCTTTAACTCTTGTTTCTTCCCTGGACACGGCGTGGGCAGCATCGGGACCATTGCTTCACCCTTTTACTCCCATGTACAGCTTGCCTGAGCCCAGAAGATGGTCGCCACTGCAGGGCGTGTCAGGATCCCATGGACTACCGTCACCTCAGGGTCAACCGGCCTGTGAGTCCGTGGAAGAACAGCTGGACGCCGCCTTGGGGAGAACGCCACCGCAAGTGCCTACTCCGGTGTCACCGCCGGTATTGAGGAGGTCACAACGACGGTGCGGTCCCTCTGACCGTCTGAACTTATAGACTGCTGACACTTTATTCTGTTTTTGTACCCCGCCAGCCTTTGTTCTCAAAGGAGGGGTGAATGTGGTGAACCATCGTTGGTTCCCACTGGATAGTACTGAGCCAGGGTCTGGCCAGTACTACAAGGATGTACATATGTTACTGTTGGGTTGTGCTACTTGTTGCTGTTGGGGTTAGGGTGGGGTTGTTACACCTTCGTACTGTAGTGTTGTGGCACATCCCAGTCGGGCTCCGCCTCCTGGGAGAGGTATAAAAGTCCCTGCTCTGGCCGGGACCCCTTCAGTCTGGGATAGTGTATATAATTATTGGCTGCTTCATTACAGTAAATAAAAGCCTTTCATTTACTGAGCATCTAGCCTCGTGTTTGAGTAGCGCATCATGTACCTTAACAAATGTTTATTTAAAAATCATGTTCTCTGCAGCTATAAGCAGCTTTTTTTTTATTGTTGCCCACCTGTCTGCGAGAAGCTGCTGCTTCAATGGCTTGAAGGGGTTTTTGTTTATTTTTACTCGGGGCCCAGGTACTTTCTGGGATCTTTTGTGACCCTGAATTGATTGACAAGTCAAAGTCAGGTAGTTCCTCTCCAGAAAAATTCAAGGATGCACTTTCAGTTTTGGTTTTAGAGTCAGAAGCTGCACTGGGTTGTGAAATGACAGGCAGTTTCTCGCGCTCTCCCTCTCGGACGCCCCCCCACCCCCCCTCGACCACCACACCCCCCCCCACTCGACCGCCCCCCCCCCTCGACCGCCCCGCCCCCCCCTCGACCGCCCCGCCCCCCCTCGACCGCCCCGCCCCCCCTCGACCGCCCCGCCGCCCCTCGACCGCCCCGCCGCCCCTCGACCGCCCCGCCGCCCCTCGACCGCCCCGCCGCCCCTCGACCGCCCCGCCGCCCCTCGACCGCCCCGCCGCCCCTCGACCGCCCCGCCGCCCCTCGACCGCCCCGCCGCCCCTCGACCGCCCCGCCGCCCCTCGACCGCCCCGCCGCCCATCGACCGCCCCGCCCCCCCCTCGACCGCCCTGCCCCCCCCGACCGCCCTGCCCCCCCCTCGACCGCCCTGCCCCCCCCTCGACCGCCCTGCCCCCCCCTCGACCGCCCTGCCCCCCCCCTCGACCGCCCTGCCCCCCCTCGACCGCCCTGCCCCCCCCGACCGCCCTGCCCCCCCCTCGACCGCCCTGCCCCCCCCCGACCGCCCTGCCCCCCCCGACCGCCCTGCCCCCCCCTCGACCGCCCTGCCCCCCCCTCGACCGCCCTGCCCCCCCCTCGACCGCCCTGCCCCCCCCTCGACCGCCCTGCCCCCCCCTCGACCGCCCTGCCCCCCCTCGACCGCCCTGCCCCCCCCTCGACCGCCCTGCCCCCCCCTCGACCGCCCTGCCCCCCCCTCGACCGCCCTGCCCCCCCCTCGACCGCCCTGCCCCCCCCTCGACCGCCCTGCCCCCCCTCGACCGCCCTGCCCCCCCCTCGACCGCCCTGCCCCCCCCTCGACCGCCCTGCCCCCCCCTCGACCGCCCTGCCCCCCCCTCGACCGCCCTGCCCCCCCCTCGACCGCCCTGCCCCCCCCTCGACCGCCCTGCCCCCCCCTCGACCGCCCTGCCCCCCCCTCGACCGCCCTGCCCCCCCCTCGACCGCCCTGCCCCCCCCTCGACCGCCCTGCCCCCCCTCGACCGCCCCGCCCCCCCTCGACCGCCCCGCCCCGCCCCCCTCGACAGCCCCGCCCCGCCCCCCCTCGACCGCCCCACCCCGCCTCGACCGCCCCGCCCCCCCTCGACCGCCTCGACCGCCCCACCGCCCCTTGACCGCCCCCCCTCGACCGCCCCGCCCCCCTCGACCGCCCCGCCCCCTCGACCGCCCCGCCCCCCTCGACCGCCCCGCCCCCCCTCGACCGCCCCGCCCCCCCTCGACCGCCCCGCCCCCCCTCGACCGCCCCGCCCCCCCTCGACCGCCCCGCCCCCCTCGACCGCCCCGCCCCCCCTCGACCGCCCCGCCCCCCCTCGACCGCCCCGCCCCCCCTCGACCGCCCCGCCCCCCCTCGACCGCCCCGCCCCCCCTCGACCGCCCCGCCCCCCCTCGACCGCCCCGCCCCCCTCGACCTCCCCGCCCCCCTCGACCTCCCCGCCCCCCTCGACCTCCCCGCCCCCCTCGACCACCCCGCCCCCCTCGACCGCCCCGCCCCCCCTCGACCGCCCCGCCCCCCCTCGACCGCCCCGCCCCTCCTCGACCGCCCCGCCCCTCCTCGACCGCCCCGCCCCCCCTCGACCGCCCCGCCCCCCCTCGACCGCCCCGCCCCCCCTCGACCGCCCCGCCCCCCCTCGACCGCCCCGCCCCCCCTCGACCGCCCCGCCCCCCCTCGACCGCCCCGCCCCCCTCGACCGCCCCGCCCCCCCTCGACCGCCCCGCCCCCCCTCGACCGCCCCGCCCCCCTCGACCGCCCGGCCCCCCTCGACCGCCCCGCCCCCCCTCGACCGCCCCGCCCCCCCTCGACCGCCCCGCCCCCCCTCGACCGCCCCGCCCCCCCTCGACCGCCCCGCCCCCCCTCGACCGCCCCGCCCCCCCTCGACCGCCCCGCCCCCCCTCGACCGCCCCGCCCCCCCTCGACCGCCCCGCCCCCCCTCGACCGCCCCGCCCCCCCTCGACCGCCCCGCCCCCCCCTCGACCGCCCCGCCCCCCCTCGACCGCCCCGCCCCCCCTCGACCGCCCCGCCCCCCCTCGACCGCCCCGCCCCCCCTCGACCGCCCCGCCCCCCCTCGACCGCCCCGCCCCCCCTCGACCGCCCCGCCCCCCCTCGACCGCCCCGCCCCCCCTCGACCGCCCCGCCCCCCCTCGACCGCCCCGCCCCCCCCTCGACCTCCCCGCCCCCCCCTCGACCTCCCCGCCCCCCCCTCGACCGCCCCGCCCCCCTCGACCGCCCCGCCCCCCCTCGATCGCCCCGCCCCCTCTCGACCGCCCCGCCCCCATCTCGACCGCCCCGCCCCCCTCGACCGCCCTCTCTCTCTCTACCCCCCTCTCTCTCTCTACCCCCCTCCTCTCTCTACCCCCCTCTCTCTCTCTACCCCCCTCTCTCTACCCCCCTCTCTCTACCCCCTCTCTCTCTACCCCCCTCTCTCTCTACCCCCCTCTCTCTCTACCCCCCTCTCTCTCTCTACCCCTCTCTCTCTCTACCCCCCTCTCCTCTCTCTACCCCCCTCTCCTCTCTCTACCCCCCTCTCCTCCCTCTAGCCCTCTCTCCTCCCTCTACCCCCCTCTCCTCCCTCTACCCCCCTCTCCTCCCTCTACCCCCTCTCCTCTCTCTGTCTACCCCCCTCCTCGCTCTGTCTACCCCCCCTCCTCTTTCTGTCTACCCCCCCTCTCTGTCTACCCCCCTCCTCTCTCTGTCTACCCCCCTCCTCTCTCTGTCTACCCCCCCTCCTCTCTCTGTCTACCTCCCCCTCCTCTCTCTGTCTACCCCCCTCCTCTCTCTGTCTCTCCTCCCCCCCCCCTCGTCTGTCTCTCCTCCCCCTCCACTGTCTGTCTCTCCCCCTCTGTCCATTTGTTACATTTAAACTGTATTGTTAAAATAAAGTTTGTGTTGATAAAAGCTTCCTAGTGTGTCAATAGAATTATACCTGGAGTGAAATACCTTATCCTCACGCTGATGCCAAAATCAAAAAAATAGTTGGGGTGGCTTGTCTAACTTCATAATATACCTTCGGATTTCTGATTTGTCTCTAACAATTGTTATTTGATACATTCTCTATGGCAAAGCCTATTCAATCAAAGTCCACTTCCCAACCATTCTCATGGAGTATAAATTGTTGTTCCCTTTACAATTGTTAATCTTGCAAATCTGCCTTGATGAGTACAAGACAAGAAGCTTCAACAGCATGTCTCTTTTTCAGCAATACTCAGGTTCTGCCAAACAGTCATATGTTAGTTACTACTTCCAGTACTATCATGGAAATGTTTGTAACAGATTAGTGAAGTTTCACTTCTGCTCTATCCTATTGTCTCCTCCTTTGCTTCTGTCCCTCAATTTTCTTCATTCTCCTTCCATTTCCCCCCTCCGCCTCTCTCCAGTTCCCCTGTCATTCACTTCTGTTTCTCTTTTCCACCTCATTTCTCCTGCTGTCTCTCCTTCATTTCTGTTTTTCACTTTTTGTTTGTGTTGAGTCACACTCCTGAGACAACAAAGGCGAGCTAGAACATAGAACATAGAACAGTACAGCACAGTATAGGCCCTTCGGCCCTCGATGTTGTGCCGAGCTTTGTCCGAAACCAAGATCAAGCCATCCCACTCCCTATCATCCTGGTGTGCTCCATGTGCCTATCCAATAACCGCTTGAAAGTTCCTAAAGTGTCCGACTCCACTATCACAGCAGACAGTCCATTCCTCACCCCAACCACTCTCTGAGTAAAGAACCTACCTCGGACATCCCTCCTATATCTCCCACCATGAACCTTATAGTTATGCCCCCTCGTAACAGCTACATCCACCCGAGGAAATAGTCTCTGAACGTTCACTCTATCTATCCCCCTCATCATCTTATAAACCTCTATTAAGTCTCCCCTCAGCCTCCTCCGCTCCAGAGAGAACAGCCCTAGCTCCCTCAACCTTTCCTCATAAGACCTACCCTCCAAACCAGGTAGCATCCTGGTAAATCTCCTCTGCACTCTCTCCAATGCTTCCACATCCTTCTTATAGTGAGGTGACCAGAACTGCACACAATATTCCAAATGTGGTCTCACCAAGGTCCTGTACAGTTGCAGCATAACTCAAACCCACTGTTAATAAACGCTAACACACTATAGGCCTTCTTCACGGCTCTATCCACTTGAGTGGCAACCTTCAGAGATCTGTGGATATGAACCCCAAGATCTCTCTGTTTCTCCACATTCCTCAGAACCCTGTCGTTGACAGGGTTCTGAGGAATGCGTAATCCGCATTCAAATTTGTCCGACCAAAATGAATCACCTCGCACTTATCAGGGTTAAACTCCATCTGCCATTTTTTGGCCCAACTCTGCATCCTATCAATGTCTCTTTGCAGCTTACAACAACCCTCCACCTCATCCACTACTCCACCAATCTTGGTGTCATCAGCAAATTTACTGATCCACCCTTCAGCCCCCTCCTCCAAGTCATTGATAAAAATCACAAATAGCAGAGGACCCAGCACTGATCCCTGTGGTACACCGCTCGTAACTGGTCTCCAGTCTGAATATTTTCCATCCACCACCACCCTCTGCCTTCTATGAGATAGCCAGTTACTTATCCAATCGGCCAAATTTCCCTCTATCCCACACCTCCTTATTTTCTTCATGAGCTGACCATGGGGAACCTTATCAAACGCCTTAGTAAAATCCATGTATACGACATCAACTGCTCTACCTTCATCTACACACTTGGTTACCTCCTCAAAGAATTCAATCAAATTTGTTAAGCAAGACTTACCCTTCATCAATCCGTGTTGACTATCCCGGATTAAGCTGCATCTTTCCAAATGGTCATAAATTCTATCCCTCAGGACCTTTTCCATTAACGTACCGACCACCGAAGTAAGACTAACTGGCCTGTAGTTCCCAGGGTCATTCCTATTTCCTTTCTTGAACAGAGGAACAACATTCGCCACTCTCCAGTCCTCTGGCACTATCCCCATGGACAGAGAGGATCCAAAGATCAAAGCCAAAGGCTCTGCAATCTCATCCCTTGCCTCCCAAAGAATCCTAGGATATATCCCATCTGGCCCAGGGGACTTATCGACCCTCAGGTTTTTCAAAATTGCTAATACATCTTCCCTCAGAACATCTACCTCCTCCAGCCTATCCATCTTCCCTCAGAACATCTACCTCCTCCAGCCTATCAGTCTGTATCTCACACTCATCCTCAAAAACATGCCCCCTCTCCTTGGTGAACACTGAACAAAAGTATTCATTCATTGCCTCTCCTATCGCTTCTGACTCCATGCACAAGTTCCCACTACTATCCTTGACCGGCCTTAACCTCACCCTGGTCATTCTTTTATTTCTCACATAAGAGTAAAAAGCCTTGGGGTTTTCCTTGATCCGACCCGCCAAGGACTTCTCATGCTCCCTCCTAGCTCTCCTAAGCCCTTTTCTTTAGCTCATTCCTTGCTACCTTGTAACCCTCAAGCGACCCAACTGAACCTTGTTTTCTCATCCTTACATACGCTTCCTTTTTCCTCTTGACAAGACATTCAACCTCTTTTGTGAACCATGGTTCCCTCACTATTTCCAGCTGTATTTCCCTCACTATTTCTCAGCTGTATCCATACCCGAGCTGTTGGCATTGGGTGCAAATGTGGGAAACATTACGATGCCATTTACACAAACTATGTTTTAATTGTGAATATTCCATGGAATTACTTATTAGTTCAGAAGAACAATGCAGCCATTGGTGCCTCGCCTTATTAATGATTAAATTGGACTGCCTCTTCTGGTGTTCATGCATGCACAGTAAACGGCAGATATCAAGACGTTGAGTTGTTCTCCTGGCAAGCTTTGCTACCTCAGCAAGAGGTTCAACATTAAAATACATGAACTGTGTGAAATTGAGGTATTTATCCACTAGTTACCTATTTAAAAAGCCATGAAATGTTAGCTATAAGTCTATTATTAATGCTGTGTTAAGTGTTAATTACTGCTAAACAACCTTTCTGGTCCTGAAAATTACATTTTATAAGTGGTGATCCATTCCCTCAGAATTTAATAAATTGTTTTGGGTCTGCTCTCTGTCTTATTGTGCTCATGCTCTCTCTCTTTCTCTCTCTCTCTCTCTCTCCACCCCCAAACCCCTCCCCCCCCCCCCCCCCCCACCCCCAACCCACCTCTGTCCTGGCTATGGCTCAGTTGGTAATACTCTCTTGTCTCTGAGTCACAAGGTTCTAGGTTCATGTCCCACTGCCAAGCTTGAGCACGCAAATCTATGTTGAATCTCCCAGTGCAGTACTGAGAGAGAGCTGCTCTACCACAGGTGCCATCTTACAGATGAAATGTTAAACTTGCTGTTTGGGTAGATTTAGAGCCGTACAGCACAGAAAAAACCCTTTGGCCCATCGAGTCTGCACTGATAATAACTACCACTAAAGTCACACTAATCCCATTTTCCACCACATGTCCCATATCCTTGAATGTTATGATATTTCAAGTGCTCATCCAAAGACTTCTAAAAGGTTGTAAGGCACCCCAGGCAATGCGTTCCAGATTCCCACCACCCTCTGGGTGAATTTCTTTTCTCAAATCCCCACTGAATCTCCTGCCCCTCACCCTAAAACTATGTCCCCTCATGATTGACCCCTCATCCAAAGGGAACAGCTGCTTCCGATTCACCTTTTTCATACCCATCATAATCTTATACCCCTCAATCTTATACCCTCAATCTTATACCCCTCAATCTTATACCCTCAATCATGTCTCCCTTCAGCCTCCTCTGCTCCAGAGAAAACAATCCAAACTTGTCCAGTCTCTCCTTATAGCTCAAATGCTCCATCTCAAGCAACATGTTTCTAACATCCTGGTGAATCTCCTCTGTACCCCCTCGAGTGCTATCACATCCTTACTATAGTGAGGCGACTAGAACAGCACACAGTACTCCAGCTGTAGCCTAACCAACACTCTGTACAGCTCCAACATTACCTCCTTGCTTTTGTACTCTCTGCCACAACTGATAAAAACAAGTGTCCCATATGCCTTTTTAATTATCCTATTGACATGCTCTGTCATCTTCAGGGATATTTGAATAAGTACACCAAGATGCATCTGTTCCTTTGAGCTTCATCGTGTTCTGCCATTGATTAAATACTCCCTTGTCCTGTTCCTTTTTCCAAGGTGCATCACCTCGCACTTATCAGGGTTAAATACCATCTGCCCAATTGACCAACCCATCTAGGTCTTCCTGTAACCTACAAACTAACCACCTTCTTCACTATTAACCACCCTACCAATCTTGGTGTCAGCTGCAGACTTACTTATCGCTCCCCCAATTCTCATTTGTATCATTTATGTATATAATAAACAATTTATAGGATCCAATGGCAGTATTTTGAAGAAGAGCAGAAGAATCATCCCTGGTGTCCTGGACATTTTTTATGCCTCAATCACCATCATAAATAACATTATTGAGTCATTTATTATCAAGTAGGAGTTTGATATGCACAAATTGGCTCATACGCTTCCTACATTACAACAGTAACTTCATTTCAAAAGTACTTCATACGCTGTGAAATGTTTGAGACCTCCAGTGGTCATGCAAAGTGATATATAAATCAAGTCTTTTTTCTCCAATCTCATCTTTTCCTTCTCTTTATTTTAATTTCTGCTGCACATTGAATTATATATTCTAATTTATGCTTCCTCACTCTTCTTGTCTCTGCAAGGATTATTCAGTTTGATTGGTTGAGTGAAGAGCTGTTGTATCCACAGCATATGCCCTGTAGAGGTCACTGCAATGAACAGGATCTCTAATTGCCACTCAAAGCCCCACATTAAGGGCCCGATTTTACCATTTTCATACTAGGTGTTGAATCTGGGCGTAATGCAGATCCGACTTGGAAATCTGCTTTCAGGCGCCCCCATACGCACTCAGCTTGAAAAAGAAATCGCGGGTCCCATTCACGTTGTGAGCGGGGCTTAGCGTGGCCGAAATGATCGGAGCTCTGAACTGTGCATGCGCAGTTAGAAAAAAAATTGAAAAAGCGCACCTGTGTTAGATCGCTCCCGAGCTGCAGAAAGCGGCCCGGGAGCCAAAAGCGGGAGAGATGGCCCCCATACACATCACTGTCCCCCTTATCCATCCCTCCCACTACCCACACACATCACTGTCCCCCTTATCCACCCCCCCACTACCCACAGACATCACTGTCCCCCTTATCCACCCCCCCACTACCTGCACACATCGCTGTCCCCCTTATCCACCTCCCCCACTACCCACACACATCACTGTCCCCCTTATCCATCCTCCCCACAACCCACACACATATCACTGTCCCCCTTATCAACCCCCCAGCCAATCCTATCGCCACCCCTGCCCCCTCCCTCCCCACTGATCGCCCGCAGAGTGGCAGCGGACCCCCCTGCCCCCCCCCGAGGAACATCTGACCCGCCTCCTCCTCCTCCCCACCCACCCCCCAACTAGACAATGATCTGGCCTCACCCGCTTTCCCCCCCCCCCCAACCAGAGAATGATCTGACCCACCTCCCTCCTCTTCCACCACCCCCCCCCCCCCCCCCCCCCCCCCACCACCACCACCACTGATCTGAGTCAGAGAGCCGTTGGAAACTCTGAACTCGTCTCTTCAGCAGCTGGAATGCCCGATTCAGACTTTTATTTAGCAGGTCCATTACGGCGCGGTTCCGGATTGGCAAACGCGATGGTAAAGGGGGAAATGCTGATAAAGTTGGGCGGGCACTTCATTAATTCAATTTAGGTGCATGCAAATGCATTTAAATCATCGTTGCGCCCGTTTTGGGAGCGAAGCGGATCGCCACCATTCCCGGATTTCGGTAAAGTGGCAATCTGCGCGGATCGCGTTAATGGCCTCACACCCGACTTTACCACGTTTTCGTGTCCGAAAATGGGCGCGACACAATGGTAAAATCGGGCCCTAAGTCTGTGGACAGCTGTAAGCATGATGAATAGCTAGTGTCGCTCCTCTGTTGTTGACCATGAAATTTAGGTCATTGAGTCAAAAGATGATTATTTTATAACTGGGGGTCAATTAGCTCAGTTGGTTGGATGGCTGGTTTATGATGCAGAGCGACGCCAACGTGCAGGTTCAATGTCGCTAGTCCCACTCAATGTGGTGATCCTCACGTTAAATCACCACCAGTCAGCCCTGACCCCTCAAAGGGATGAGCAGCCAATGCTCACCTGGGACTATAGCACATTATTTTACTACTGGTGAAGGCAGAGCTCACAAACATAAAGTTGTGGCACTCTTTTCAATGAACCACTCTGTCTGCTGTTCATGAAATCTGACTTTATTGATACCCATACTCCCCAAATTAGCTGTATATTCAGAACAAAGTCTGTTCGGATTCATAATAAGGTCAGTAAGTGACCAAGTATAATATGACTGATTATGTCCCCATCCTTGTCTCTTTGCAATGTTACAATGCACTCCGATCATCCACAAAGCTTTTTGCATAAAATGCTACACGTACATTCTGGGAGTTGTATCCCATGACCCAACTGGGCTTTCATATTACTAAAAAGGGATGCCTGCTCTGGGAATGTAGCTGAATAGATGGCACAGTGGTTAGCACTGCTGCCTCAGTGCCAGGGGACCCGGGTTTGATTTCTGGCTTGGGTCACTGTCTGTGTGGAGTCTGCATGTTCTCCCTGTGTCTGCATGGGTTTCCTCTGGGTGCTCTGGTTTCCTCCCACAGTCTGAAAGATGTGCTGTTTAGGTGCATTGGCCATGCTAAATTCTCCCTCAGTGTACCCGAACAGGCGCCAGAGTGTGGCGACTAGGGAATTTTCACAGTAACTTCATTGCAGTGTTAATTTAAGCCTATGTGTGACTAATAAATAAATTAATTAACTCAAGTGTTAGGTTCCAGACAGGCCTGAATTCAAACACAGAAAACGTTCCAAATCTCATAACAGCCTTGATCCAGGCCTGGGCAGACAAACTAATTGTGGTCCGAATTTCATGATCCTGGATATTTAACCTTTTTGGATCTATTTGTATTTTTGGCACTGTATATTCACACATTATTGAGAAAAGATGATTTTTTTAAAAGAGTAATTTCATTTGTTGTCCTTGTGCAGCTTTTTAGCTTGTTGATTACATTCATGCTGCTGAAGTTTATTAGCTTTACTGATGATGTGTTTATTGTTCTCACTGTTCTTGGTAACTTTCATATTTGTTTAATTACATTTGAACTATCAACATGATAGTGCAACATGTTTAATTTTCTGACTGGATATGTGGTCTCAAACTGGATGCATGTTGATTTTTGTAAATGTGAGTTATTTCCAAAGCAAGCTTACAATTAATTTAGACAGGAGATTGAAAATGTTGCATCTTTCTCCCATTTTAAACTTTGGAAAATAATGAGCTGAATGGATAAATGTGGGCACTAGCCTACAAAATGTAGTTCGTTAGATAATGCATACCACCGAGGGAACGTCAAATCCAAAAAGTACTGTCCTGCGTTTAGTAGATGTCTATCTGTTTTTTTATGTGTTAGAGGATTAAAAAGAAGACATAAAAGGGGAAATAGGCATTTCTGTTAATTGTGCACATCCATCCAGATGTTTAATGATCAGGTTAACTTATCACAATCTTATTAACAAATAAAGCTTATTGTTGCAATGTGGGCTCTGCTGGTAAGGGTGACATTTATTGCCTGTTTTTAGTTGCCCTTAAGAATTTGATTTGATTTATTATTGTCACATGCATTAACATACAGTGAAAAGTATTGTTTCTTGTGCACTATACAGACAAAACATACCGTTCATAGAGAAGGAAACGAGAGAGTGCAGAATGTAGTGTTACAGTCATAGCTAGGGTGTAGAGAAAGATCAACTTAATGCAAGGTAAGTCCATTCAAAAGTCTGACAGCAGCAGGGAAGAAGCTGTTCTTGAGTCGGTTGGTACATGACCTCAGACTTTTGTATCTTTTTCCTGAAGGAAGAAGGTGGAAGAGAGAATGTCTGGGGTGCGTGGGGTCCTTAATTATGCTGGCTGCTTTGCCGAGGCAACGGGAAGTGTAAACAGAGTCAATGGCTGGGAGGCTGGTTTGCGTGATGGATTGGGCTACATTCATGACCTTGTGTAGTTCCTTGCGGTCTTGGGCAGAGCAGGAACCATACCAAGCTGTGATATGCAGAAAGAATGTTTTCTATGGTGCATCTGTAAAAGTTGGTGAGAGTCGTAGCTGACATGCCAAATTTCCTTCGTCTTCTGAGAAGGTAGAGGCGTTGATGGGCTTTCTTATCTAAAGTGTTGGCATGATGTGCCAAAGATGTGCGGGATAGGTTGATTGGACATTCTAAATTGCCCCGTGGTATCCCGGGATGCATAGGTTAGGGGGGTTAGTGGGTAAATATGTAGGGATATGTGGATAGGGCCTGGGTGGACCTGTGGTTGGTGCAGACTCGATGGGCCGAATGGCCTCTTTCTGCACTGTAGGATTCTATGAGGGGACCAGGACAGGTTGTTGGTGATCTGGACACCTAAAAACTTGAAGCTCTCGACCCTTTCTACTTTGTCCCCATTGATGTGGTGATTTGCTGGAAAAGGGGCCAAGAAATTTAGTTGAGGCAGACTCCTTGAGAGTATAGTTAAGGGTCTGAACTCTGGCCCACTTGAAAAAGATGGTCGGATTACTCTTCTTGATTCTAGTTTCTATTTGATGTAATGGGCTTGTTAGTATTTGTAATAGCACCCTCTTGTGGCAATTTCTGTATGTAAATTTAAAAAGCAGAATAAACCATTTTGTTTGACAGTGGAACTCCATAAAGTTTATTTATTAGTCACAAGTAAGATGTACATAAACACTGCAATGAAGTTACTGTGAATGGGGACGATTTTGCATCTGCATTTGCTGCAAGCGTAAATGATGAAGCAGGTGCAATATCTAGCGAGAGTCGGGAAACGAAATTCCCACCGTCGAGATCTTTTTCCTGATTTTCCCACCCCTTGCCGGTGACGTAACGAGGTTCTCCCCCATTTAAATGCATTTTAATAAATTTTAATATTATTAATGTGCATCCTCACTGCATGATTTCCCCCCTCTCTGCATATCTAAACCTTACCTACAACAGCTCAGGACAACGGGGTTCAGTCGAAGAGAACCAGCCAGAAATGCCAAGCTACGTATAACCCCCGGGATGGAGAGCTCTTGATACTTTGTGCAGTTAGGGTTGGGGTGGGGGATAGCCTCCAAAACCTTTGTGAAAATGGTGTGCTACAGTTGCAAGAAGAAAGATCATCTTGCCAACGTATGTTGAAAGAATGTAGATGGAGAAATACTAGCTGGAGGAAACAGCTGTCACTGCATATGATTGTTGAACAACACCAGGTCAATGAGGGATCGGTTGAGATCCACACTATGTAAAGCACAAAGATGTCCCCTGGAAATTCAGAGGATCACAGTCCAAGTCATGTTGGATGGAACTCTGATAAACATGGAGAGTGACATGAATGCATCAGTTAATGTGATTCATGAATCACTATCCCATAAAAATTCAAGTCAATGTCAACTGGAGAAATTATGCAATGGAGGAGAGAAAAGTCCCACAATGGGAAGTGTAACGAGGCAAACCAATTGTGTAACAAATTGGTAGACGGTGCCACACTTGTACCGTACAATATGTTCAAAAAGGTTAAGCTAGTGTGTGATGCCTGTCCATAAGGAATAGTTGCTGTGATCTCTCACATGTTGGACAATTGTGAGAGAGACCAGTTGTATTTGCTTCAGTACCAGTGAGTGGAATTATGCTCAGGTAGAAGACGACGCATTATTTTTGATTTTTGGTGTAGGAAGATTTCAACAATACCTGTATGGTTGTAATTTCACAATTGAAACAGATCCTAAGCCATTGATGGCTATTTTGAATCCAGGTTTCAAGTACTCACTTTAGCAGCACTTCAAGTGCAGAAATGAACATTGATTTTGTCTGCTTATCAGTGTGACATTAATTACAGACAATCAGAAGATCATTATAATGACAATGCGATGTCTATCCAACAGGGTTATTTTTCTCTTCATGCATAGATGAGTTGTCAGTAACAGCTGATTGATCGAACAATTTACAGGGATCCTGTATTGGCAAGTGCATATGATTATGTCAGAAATGAGTGGCCAACACAGAACTGGATTTAGAAATCAGGCCATTTTTTATGCGCAAGAATAAACTGTCAGCTGATAACGGTTATGTTCTATGAGGAGTCAGGGTGTAATTCCTGAGAGGTGTAGATCACAGTTGCTATGTGATCTACAGGTTCAACACTTTCAGAATGAGCTTGACAAAGAGTCTAGCAAAAACCTATCTTTAGTGGACAGGGTTAGATGAGGATATAGAGGCACAGTGATACAGTAGAGTAGTTAATTTTTAAAAAAATGCTTGGCAATTAACTGTCAGTCATCATCACCTGGTGCATTCTCCATGGCAATGCCTCTACCAATCAGAGTTCCATGCCAACCAATCAGCATTCTTTGCTCATGCTGTAGAAATATTGTTTCCCTAATGTTGGTATTCTTGTGAATTATGATGAGTGCATGACAAAAGGATTCTACAAAAGAAATTTTTTTCAGCAATAACATTCACCCATTCACCAACATATTCAGTAACATTCACACTGAAGATTTAAACTTTCCTGATGGCAGCTGGTGCTGTAAGTAGTGGTGCTTCTGCACTGATTGTCTTTTCTGCTACCTGTGTGGATTCCTGAGCTGAGTGACATCTAGCTGCTGCATCAGAAGATGAATCCGTTTAAATGTAACCAGGTAAGTTTACAGTTTTCTGACTGATCAGAGTCAGATGCAGAGGTCCAATTGGACCGAAGAGTATGCACCAGTGTTTTTGGTCTGCAAAGATATGATATCAGCTTGATGAAAACTATAATATATTTTGTCAATAGCTATATACCTGTGTGTATGGTACCTGGGTCTGTAAGATTGTGACATGATTGATGAAATATAGAAGAGTTGCTGATAATCAATACTCACTTGAATGATTAAATTAAGAAGCACATCAAATGTAATGCCTTTAATATGGCAGTTTTCACATTATGATGTATTTGTTTTAATTTTAGAAGCAATGCCTATGATACTATGCAGATTTTAGAAATGTTTGAGCTCAGACCTCATTAGCATGATCTCCAAGCCACAAAAAGACTCTTTAAAATATGACATATTTAAAATTTATGAATTGTTGGGCACTTGTGTTAATTGTATTTCTAGGCCTTTGAAATGTTTGTTCTATCTAATATGCCTCTCAATAGGTTATGGTACCCAAACATTTGTAGAAAGGTTAATGTCAGGGTGCAATGGAATGTTGGGATATAGGTTTGATTGCTCCCACATCGGATCAATTTCTGACCTATCCATCAGTGTTTCAAAACTCCTCTTTGGGCAGCTTCATCTTTCTTTCTTCACAACCAAACAATGCTATCATGGGTAGCTATAGAGGCCACTTGGGTGTTATCAGCAGTTGTCCACCTAAATTTAACCAAAACAGATTTTATAATATGGTTGGGTTAGTGATGCAGCTCAGTGACATATTTTGGGAGCTTAACTGTGTAATTTTGTCTGCCTGATTGTGAACTTTTGGGCATTAAATTGAGGCCTTGTCTGTCACCTCAGCGACACAAAGAAAATCCCATTGTGCTGTTTGAAGAGAGTCTCTGGTAATTTATCTTGTTGCTTATGGGATCTTGCTGGGTGCTAATTGATGGCCATGTTTGCATACAACATTGACTACATTTCAAACATACAAGATTGACAATGAACTACTTGGGGTTATTCTGAGATAGTGAAAGGCATCAATTTGAATTAATTACCCCAGCACTTTCTGCAGCAGCATCTGATAAGGTCCAAAGTCCAACATCTGGGGCTCACTGGACCATACCATTTGTGCACATGGGGCTAGTTATAATTATTATTAATGCACTGTACAATTTTTTTGAGAATGTAAATAAAACTTCTGGATCCTCCTGACTTTTATCTTGCTTCTTGAAGTTAAAAAAAATCTATTTTAAAATATTTGTATTTTTAATTCCCTTAAGTATTGGTTTTGCTATTTTCCTCAAAGCAATACTTGGTACATTCATTGAAGTTCTTAAGTATTAATTATCTGGATCCTTTTCCCATAAATAATCCAAAAAGAATAATCGGCTCCAGCTAGTCCTTCTGAAGTCCTGTCCAATTTATTGTCTTTCTTCTGCCTTAGTCTTTACTAAATTTCAAATCTAATTATACTGAGTATTGATCTTAAACGCGGTATGAATTTTGTGTTCCTTTTCTCTATCTTGGCTGCAGAGAGAGTGGCGATAATAAAGAAAATAAACTGTGGCAACTGAAGAATACAAATCATCTTTGGAAATGTGCAGAACTGTGCTATTTTCTTGATGTGGAGATGCTGACGTTGGACTGGGGTAAACACAGTAAGAAATTTAACAACACCAGGTTAAAGTCCAACAGGTTTATTTGGTAGCAAAAGCCACAAGCTTTCGGAGCTCCAAGCCCCTGCTTCAGATGAGTGGGAATTCTGTTCACAAACAGGGCATATAAAGACACAGACTCAATTTACATGAATAATGGTTGGAATGTGAATACTTACAACTAATCAAGTCTTTAAGATACAAACAATGTGAGTGGAGAGAGCATCAAGACAGGCTAAAGAGATGTGTATTGTCTCCAGACAGGACAGCCAGTGAGACTCTGCAGGTCCAGGCAAGCTGTGGGGATTACAAATAGTGTGACATGAACCCAATATCCCGGTTGAGGCCGTCCTCACGTGTGCGGAACTTGGCTATCAGTTTCTGCTCAGCGACTCTGCGCTGTCGTGTGTCGTGAAGGCCGCCTTGGAGAATGCTTACCCGAATATCAGAGGCCGAATGCCCGTGACCACTGAAGTGCTCCCCACGGTGTTCATTCATCCGTTGTCGCAGCGTCTGCATGGTTTCCCCAATGTACCATGCCTCGGGACATCCTTTCCTGCAGCGTATCAGGTAGACAACATTGAACACTGCTTGACAATCACCAGGCAAGACTGTTCTCTTCCTGTTGGGGAGCACTTCAGCGGTCATGGGCCTCTGATATTCGGGTAAGCATTCTCCAAGGCGGCCTTCACGACACACGATGGCGCAGAGTCGCTGAGCAGAAACTGATAGCCAAGTTCTGCACACATGAGGATGGCCTCAACCGGGATATTGGGTTCATGTCACACTATTTGTAATTCCCACAGCTTGCCTGGACCTGCAGAGTCTCACTGGCTGTCCTGTCTGGAGACAATACAGATCTCTTTAGCCTGTCTTGGTGCTCTCTCCACTCACATTGTTTGTATCTTAAAGACTTGATTTGCTGTAAGTATTCGCATTCCAACCATTATTCATGTAAATTGAGTTTGTGTCTTTATATGCCCTGTTTGTGAACAGAATTCCCACTCACCTGAAGAAGGGGCTTGGAGCTCCGAAAGCTTGTGTGGCTTTTGCTACCAAATAAACCTGTTGGACTTTAACCTGGTGTTGTTAAACTTCTTACTATTTTCTTGCCCAGGTTGCAGTAAGTGAAGTTGTTAGGCTATAGTTTAACTTGAAACAGAGGGCTGTCATATCTCTCTGAAATAATGGGAATTGGATGCTTGGCTCTTTGATGTTTTTAATTTTTGAGCTTTGGTAAAATGAACAGTGCGTTTAGAGTGAAGAGTTCACAAAAATATAGTTGGAGGCTCTCTGGTTATGATTAAGTTGTCTAATTTAATCTTGCAAACAGAAGAAACTAAGCCACTTAGAACTTCATTGAAAAGGGACATAATACATTTCTAAAATGCTGTAAGCTTTCAGTTACTTTTCATCACTTTTAGAATAGGAATTTTCTATTCTAGTTGTATCTCTTTTTTTTCTTTTAGGTTAATATCTTGATTTATTTTTCAATCAAGTCTATTTTGATTGTTGACCTAGGAACATATACACAGTTTGGTTTTCTCCATTAATACCCAGGTTGTTAATTTTCTCCTGGCATCTTTTACTATTTTTTGCTTCATTTAAAGTTTTGGTTTTCTTCATCTTCAAAGAATGCACTCTGGAGCACTACAGGTTGATTTCAAATGTACACTCGGAGTTTCTTTGATTTGCTGAGAGACCACTATCCTAGTTGATTTTGGAGCATTGCATGTTGGGTACAACCGACCTTTTCTCAAATGAGCCATGAGCTAAAAGAATGCTCTAAATTTGGTTTGGTTGATTTTTTTTTACATGGGCTGATTCTCTTCAAAATCAGAAATTGTGTCTGACATTCTTGTTTAATAAATATGGAGGGAAATTACTATTCTTTTCAGTAACTCTGAAAACCTACCCTCATGCCACAGGTTAAATATTCTACTGTGCCCCAAGAGTATGGCTTGACTGCTATGCATATGCATTGCACCAGTATTCTGTTTCCATTTCTATACCAGTCTGTACTCGGTGACATTGCCAGTTTAGTGTTAAATTTGGACAGTTTCCTGCCCATACAAACTTGTTGGGGACTAGTTGAGATTACCTCAGCTCATTTACCCAACTGGCTGGGTATCTGACACAGAAGGAACCAATCACAATGCATTAAGATTCACTTGAAGCTTAAAACTTGAAAATTCCACAGAAGTACACTTCTGTTTGGCTGATGTAGTCCACACTCACTATTCTTGTAGGGACATTGCTGACTTCTTTAAGTAAAGTTAGGAATTGGTTGTATGAGCAAGATTTGGGGACTGCTGGTTTATAACCATCAGAAATCACAGAGCTCACGGGTAGGTTCTGCTGGTTTATACAGCTAGGACCAGCATACCCAGTTGGGGTATTAGCTATGCAGGAAATCTACAAGCTCCTAGAGACGGGACCTGGAAGATAGATCTAATAAACAATCCTCAAAGAATCTGACGCAGGATCAGTTCTGTTCAAATTTCCCATCACTAGGTTTACCAACGTATGTCAGTTTCTGGCCCCTAACAGATAGCATCAACTTCTGAGGAACAACCGGGAATGCAAACCATGACAAAATGTGCAAGTGCATTTACAAAACCTTAAAATTACGGCATTGGCTCAGACCCTCAACTTTTTGAAGGTCTAGAACTTAAACAACAAACGAAACTCAGATAAAGTAGGCACCTAACTTTAGTCCCACTTCCAGATAATGCTTGCCAGCAACTGTCTTCCAGATTTGTTTCCTCATAGATATATGACACGTGGTAGAAGAATTTGCATCAAACAGCTTCTAACATAGAAACTAGAAGTAGGATTAGGGAATTTGGCCCTTTGAGCCTTCTGTCATTCATTTTGATCATGGCTGATCATCAAATTCAATATTCTGATCCTCCCTTCCACCCCATATCCCTTGATCACTTTATCCCCAAGAGCTATGTCTAATTTCTTGAAATCACACAACATTTTGGCCTCAACTATATTCTGTGATAGTGAATTCCACACATTCACCACCCTCTGGTGAAAAAATTTCTCCCCACCTCAGTTCCAAAAGGTTTACCCCTTAACCGCAAACTAGGACCCCTCATTCTGGACTCCTCCACCATTGGGAACATTCTTTCTGAATCTACCCTGTCTAACCCTGTTAGAATTTTATAAGTTTCTTTGAGAACCCCTCCAGTGAATATAATCCTAACCGCCTCTCCTCATATGACAGACATGCCATCCCAGGAATCAGCCTGATAAACCTTTGCTGTACTCTCTCTATAGCAAGGACATCCTTCCTCAGATAAGAACACCAAAACTGCAGACAATACTCCAGGTGTGGCCTCACCAATGCCCTATACAATTGTAGCAAAACATCCCTATCTTTATATTCAAATTCTATCGCTATGAAGGCCAGCATACTATTTGCCTTCTTGACTGCGTGCTGTACCTGCGTGCTTGCTTTCAGCAACTGATGCACGAGGACACCAAGGTCTCACTTAGTGTCCACCTCTCTCAATTTACACCAATTCAATTAATAATCTGTCTTCCTATTATTGCTACCAATGTGGATAACCTCACATTTATCCACATTATACTGCATCCGCCATGCATATGCCCACACACTCAGCCTGTCCAAATCACACTGAAGCATCTCTGCATCCTCCTCACAGTTCGTTCGCCCATGCAACTTTGTATCATCTGCAGATTTGGAGATAATACATTCAGTTCCCTCTTCATGCCTTCCAAGCTTAATGAAAGAGACACAAGTTTCATTTCATTAATAAGGGATGTATTTGATTGTCTGTCACACGTGGATGGACAGAAAAGAAAGTTTGGTATGAGAAGGTCATTCAGTGAAATGTCCTAATTTTCCCTTTCCCATTAACTTTCAAGCACATTGTAAATGTGATTAACTCAGTTTCAGCATTTGCTGACTATCCTTGGTATATGGGGAAAGGAATCCTTCAGATCTCCCTCTCTTACACTTCAGGCAGACTTTTAATTGGTAATGGGTTGAAAGGTCATGGGGAGAAGGCAGGAAAATGGGGATGAAGAGCATATCAGCCATGATCGAATGGCGGTGTGGACTCGATGGACCGAATGGCCTGGTTCTGCTCCTATATCTTATGAACTTTTGTCACTGAGAGAAGTAGGACTGCTTCGAGATGGGAGGGATGGTGGGAACCAGTTCCAGCTTTCTGTGATCGTACCTACTTCTAAGACAAGATGAGTCTAAGTTGAGTAACCCAGGGCTTGGATACCCGAGCGGTATTAGAAACCAGGAGTTGTTAAGGTCCAGCGGCTACACTGCTTGTAGGCCAGGAAGTACAGGAGTGTTTCTCTATCTTTCCTTTGAAGTAAGTTTTTTGCCCCACCACCTTACTCTCTCACCTCAGCACCTGGTCAATCCATTCCTCCTCTCTGCCAGACTTGAATCCCACCAGCCAACCACTCTTGATTTCTGAGGGCTTTAAGCAGTCCCTCTTGGCTGCTGCAAACTACAAGTTTTCCATGCTTAACAACCAGCTGCCGGGTAGGGATGGAGTAAAATAATTCTAATGAGGTCCTTCCCATTAAATTCAGCAAGGCAGCTGTATTTCTGGTTTTGCACATTTCCCGGGCCACTGGTGGGATACCTGCTCCCTTCTTTGCCTTCCCGTAAAAAGCTAGGCCTGTTTTCCAGTATTTACATGGAAACCCTTTCATAATTTTTAATACTTGCTTAATTCCCAATGAGACTTCTCTGCTCCAGTCAATATGGCTTTTTGAAAAGTGATTAACACACTGTGCCATGCCTTTCAACCACATTCAGATTTTCGATTCAGGCAATGCATAAACATTTTCCATTGGTATATGGATGAAAATATTTGCTGGATTGCGTGAGTTTCATTAGTCTACCCTTGCATTATTCATAATTTTACATTTTCTGTTTATTTTCCATTTATTGATGCTAAAATACTTTTTGTTATGTAACTTAAGGGTATCCAAAATACACATTTCTTTTTCCATGTAAGTTTCATTGTATAAGTTAACCTGTGGCTGTTAATATTGCTGCAACTTGTTCAGTCTGCAATACATATTATGTGGGATTTTCCCATTCTTTTTGCCGATGGGATCTTCTTTTCCTGCTGACAGCGCACCCACTTTCTGGCAGAGTGGAGGGGATTTAATGGGAAATCCCATTGACAGCGGCGGGACCAGAAGATCCTATCACCGGCCAACGGTGGGCCGCCTCCCACGGCCATGAAATACGCCATGGGGGGGAGTCAGAGAATCCCACCTGTTCTAAACTTGAAATAACTTAATATGAAATAATTTTTACAACAGGTCAACAACATTGGATTTTCCTACTCAGTACAGTAATTCCTGACATCCACCTCTGAAGGATGTACATAGATCCAAAGAATCTACTTAGTGCAAGAAGAGGCCAGTGGGCCCATTGCGTTTGCACAGACTCTCCAAAAGTGTATCCCTCCCCGGCCCTCTCCCTGCCATATCCACATAAACCTGCACATTTATGATGGCTAATCCACCCAACCTACACATCTTTGGACATGCAGACAGGGGGAGAATGTGCAAACTCTACACAGTCACCCAAGACCGGAATCCCTTCACTGTATAGCTTTCCGTAGTATGACTTAAACTTTATAGCTAGATTATAAAAGCACTATTTTATTTGGCTAACTGACATCCTTTCAGAGGCTGTTTGTTATAACTTTTAGCTCCATTCTCACATCTGCTTGAGGGCATTGAGAACATGTGGTTTGAGAACAAGCTAGTAAGCTGTACTTAAATGACAGACTGTGTATTTACTAAGTAACCTCTAAATAAGGAATGGAGGCAGTGGTTAATGCAATTTCAAGGTGATTAAAGCAAAGGGATAAACTCCTAAGTCTCCGCCCACGTTTTGAACTTAATCTGCTGTGGTTCTTCCAAGCTGCCGTGCAAGGAAGTAATTTTCTAATTGCTGGTGTACAGTGTTTGCAGTCAGGAAATGGAGAAGTATCTGATGTTCTATTTTGCAATGTTGTTGATGAAACTTGCACTGGAGACTAAGCTTTCTTGTCTTTTGGATGATCTTGTAGTTCATATTAAAAGCTGCGTTTCTACTGAGCCATTCTGCAGGGTACGTGCGAACCACATAGCATTACTAATGCTGAATCATGCCTAGTAGAATTTGTTTTACAAAGAGCCACTGGCTAGCAGGTTTTCTGTTAATGGATTTTGTTTGAAGTTTGTTTAGAATTGTCCTACCAATATGCTCAGCACTGCTGGTTGGTACTATATGGTTAATCAATTGTGCATAATGTTTCTTGCTAAGTGAGCTTGTTTGATATCCAATAATTTATTCTGAAATGTGGCCATTGATTTTTTTTTGAACAAATGTTGCATTTTATGTACCGGTAGAAGTTTTTGGCTTTTTACCAAAGTCCTCTTGAGTATCAGTACTTTTGAAAGGCTGGATGCTCCTTAACTTGAGTTGTAAAACTATTTTTTTTATAACATTGCTTCCTAAAGTTTACAGGTAAAGCATTTGTTTGCTGTGCAACTGAATGTTAAAGATATAAATAAATTGACTCTTGAAGCTTTTGTTGACATGAATATTTTTACATTGGCTATTCATAATTATAGTTGCATTGCAGAGGCTGGAATATTGGTGATTAATAAGCAAAGGCTATTATGCAGTATGGGAATTAATACAATTGTGCTGATTGACAAATTATGCACTTTTCGATGTGAAAACCTTATGCAAATTGCAGCTCAATCTGCTGTAATGCAAGAATTTGGTATGAATGCATTTTCATATACATGGGATGTGGGCTTTGCTGGTTAGGCTAATTTATTGCCGATCCTTAATTGCCCTTAAGAAGGTGGTGGTGAGCTGCCTTCTTGACTGCTGCATTCCATATGGTGTAAGTACACCCACAGTACTGTTGGGAGAGAGTTCCAGAATTTTGACCCAGTTATAATGTAGAAACAGTGATATATTTCCAAGTCAAGATGGTGAGTGGTTGGAGAAGAAATTCAGGTGTAGGCATTCCCATGTATCTGTTGCCCTTGTCTTTCTTGCAACACCAGGTTAAAGTCGAACAGCTTTATTTGGAATCATGAGCTTTCAGAGAGCTGCTTCTTCCTTACCTGAGGAAGGAGCAGTGCTCCGAAAGCTCGTGATTCCAAATAAACCTGTTGGACTTTAACTTGGTGTTGTGAGTCTCCTTACTGTCCCCACCCCAGTCCAACGCCGGCATCTCCACATCTTGTCTTTCTTGATGGTAGTCGTGGGTTTGGAAGGTGCTGTCTAAGGAGCCTTGTTGAGTTCCTGCAGTGCATCTACTGCTGCTACTGTGTGTTGGTGATGGAGGGTGTGAATGTTTGAGGATGGGATCCCACGCATGCAGACTGTTTTGACCCGATTTATGTCAAATTTCTTGAGTGTTGTTGGAGCAGTACTCATCCATGCAAAAAAGCGTTTTCTATCAGATTCCTGACTTGTGTTTGTGGTTTGTGGACAGGCATTGGATAATCCCCAGGATGTCAATAGCAGTAATTTCAGCAATGGTAATGCCTTTGAATGTCAAGGAACGATGGTTAGGTTTTCTCTTATTGGAGAGGGTCATTGCCTGGCACTTGTGTGGTATGACTGTTGCTTGCCACTGTTAGCCCAAGCCTGGATATTGTCCGGATCTTGCTGTATTTGGACATGGACTGCTTCAATATCTGCAGTCATTAGTAAAATCCCTATTTCTGGTCATTGATGAAGCAACCAAAGATGGTTGGTCCTAGAACACTATCCTGAGGAACTCCAGCAGTGATGACTTGGAGCTGAGATGTTTGACCTCCAACAACCACAGCCATCTTCCTTTGTACTAGGTATGACTTCAGCCAGTGGAGAACTGCCCGCGCCCCCCCCACCCCTCTCCCCAATTCCAGTTTTGCCAAGGGCTCCTTGATGCCACACTTGGTCAGCTGTAGCCTTGATGACAAGGGCAGTCACTCTCACCGCCACTCTAGAGTTTAGCTCTTTGGTCCATATTTGAACCAAGGTTGTAATGAAGCCAGGCGCTGATTGGCCCTAGTAGAACCCAAACTGAGTGTAGTGAACAAGTTATTGCTAAGCAAATGTTGCTTGCTCGTGCTGTTGATGACGACTTCTGTCATTTTACTGATGATCAAGAATAGACCAGGGGATTCAATAATACTAGTAATCCCAGAAAAGTTATTTTGTTCAGAATCTTTTTCAAATTTCTGTTGTTTTACACACTTTATTTTTATTGCAGGAGATTTTTGTTATGTTATCATCGCTCCCGAAGGCAGTGACTGTTCCATGGTACTGGCAGCCACTGATTTTCTTGTTCTTGACTGTTCTTCATGGGCATTTTATGCTAGGCAATTTGAGATCTGTACATTTAAAAACATAATGTGCACTGACACGGTTATCAGTACCATTTTATATTCATTTACTATTCACTTGCTATAATTCATTGTTAATTGCTTTTCCTCCATGAAATGCTAAATTGGATTTTAGGATGTATGCTGAATACCTTACCCGACCCAAGAATGATTGAATCATTTAATGGAAGGCAGATTTTGTCAGAAGAAAATTGCACATGACATTTATCAATTAGTAGGGTCAAAAGACTAATTTGTTGGAAAAATGGGAAGGACTAGTGTGCATGGGTTTTATTAAGGAACATCTGTGTCATTGTCTAGCTTTAACTCTCAGTCCAATTTGTAAAGCTACATAAGCAACTTCAAACTCAAACTCAGCTGAAGCACCAAGGCCCATAGTACAAGACATGAAGATTGAAAACAATACAATAGAAAATGTTGTGAATGAAAAAGTCATGATTATATGACTCCCAACCTTCAATTTAAAAGGTCTGTAGATTGTATAGGGAATGTGCGATTGTGAAAAATAAGGGGTTTCATAGTTTTTGAATTCCTGGGAATGAAGAAATTCAAGGAGGAGTAACTCGTAAACTTATTGATAGTTGTAAAATGTCCTATATTTCACTTGGAGCTGCAGAATAGTCATAATTAATTGAAAGGGTCATAGAATCCATAGAAGGCCATTCGGTCCATCGCGTCTGCACCGACTCTCTGACAGAGCACCTTACCTATGTCCATGAACCCATATATTTACCCCACTAATTCCCCAACCTACACATCTTGGGACACTAAGGGACGATTTAGCATGGCCAGTGCAGCTAACCTGCACATCTTTGGACTGTGGGAGGGGGCCGAAGCACCCAGAGGAAATCCCCGCAGACACGGGAAGAATGCAAACTCCACACAGTCACCAAAGGCTGGAATCGAACTGCGTCCCTGATGCTGTGAGGCAGCAGCACCAACCACTACACCACAGTGCCGCCTTTTGTGAAATAAAGATCAGCAGTGATTATTTTCTAAAACCAAATGTTAAAAGAGTAGCTAAAATTACATTGCAAATCTTATTGATAGGGCATCATAAACCTATATATAGAAATGGTTAATGAGTAAACATATTAAAAGAGGTCAGTCTACCTTAATGCATATCTTCTTTCACAACTCAATTCTTTGTGCTCACCTCCAGTGACTGACAGGGGAATCTGAGGGGTGCAGGACAGGTAGGAAGACACGCAGGGTACTTGCGTTTATTAGCCGTATCATAGAATGTAATAGCAGGGAAGTAATGCTACTGTGTATCAAACATCGGTTGGACCACAGCTGATGCACAGTGCACAGCTCTGGTCACGGCTTTCCAGAGAATGTGTGATCACACAGGAGCATGTATAAAGGAGATTTAAGCGAATATTGCCAAAAATAAAGATTTTTAATGAAGTAAAGATTAGAAACACTCGGGTTGTTTTTTTGAAATAAAGGAGGCTAAATGGAAACTGAAGTATATATATATTGTGACAGACCAAGAGTTGGATTTTTTTTAGGAGATGGTGATAATGACAGATTTAAAAGGGAGAGGGCAAACACCTGGAGAGAACTGTTTACAATACCAGTTAACACGGGGTCCTGAATGGGAATGTCGGTGATCAGCAGTAGTAGAGGTTTAAAGCATCAGTACTGTAGCAGAGTGTCTAATGGTATTTACCATTGGTTGTCCTTGCATGTTTAGGTATCTGCATTTTTTGAGTGGCAAGTTGCCTAAAAACAGGTAACTGAGGGAAACCTGGCAGTGAGGCACACTGTGAAATGCTGCTTTCGTAAAGGTAATGGTGGGGTAGCACATCTCAGACACCATTAAATATTGGTATTAATTGCACATCTGTTCTTGCCAGTTATGCTTAAATAACAAAGTACCGTTAGCCTCATCATTATTTTGACATAAAATCTGACGTAATGACAATACCTGTCTTTTTACGGCTGAAATACTGCTACAGTGTTTAATCTAGTGCAAATTAGATTGGATTTTGGAATCAGCTGGTTACATTTTCCTAATTCCACATAGAATTCTGAATTGTAGTTGCAAATGGTTAGGTTTTCATTGTAACATTGATCTCCAAAAGTAGTGTAGTATCTGGTTATATATCTTTAACCAGATTTTCTGAATTGATAATTTTATGGCTCTAAATCTTAAATGAACATGTAATTGATATTGATTGTGCAAATAATAATCAGGACCTCCCACATCCCAGTCCCTCCCACCTTCTTCCGTCAGGAGAAAGATACAAAAGTCTGAGGTCACGTACCAACCAACTCGAGAACAGCTTCCCTGCTGCCATCAGACTTTTGGATGGACGTACCTTGCACTAAGTTGATCTTTCTCTACACCCTAGCTATGACTGCACCCTCTCCTTTCCTTCTCTATGTACGGTATACTTTGTCTGTTTAGCACGCAAGTAACAATACTTTTCATTGTATACCAATACATGTGACAATAATAAATCAAATCAAAATAATATGACTACTATACAGTCTTGTGTAAAAGCAAGGCTGCAATTTTTTGTTTGCAGTGAAGAGGAATTTATGTTACCACTCCTTTTCCAGCACCGAGTGCCATTTTCCAACAAATGAGTAGACTAGTATCATCAAACCCTGGTTTGATGTATTCCTGGGAGTTTCATTATATGAACCCCTATCTCTTCACCGCACACCACCGCCCCCGCCCCACCACCACTACCATGCTCATAGTACTGAGTGTTGGATAACTTAGCAGCAGTGGAGGAGTCAAGTGAGGTTCCGGTAAGGTCAGCTGGGTGTTGTCAACATAGATGTGAAAACCTGATGCTGGCCACTTAATATATCCATCCACACAGCACACTGTCTTCCATGGCGACTGGAAATTGAAAAGATTAAAGACATGTAATAGATCTGCTGACTCCAAAAGTAGCACATAACCTTTAACCTGTCTGTTCATATATGTTTTACTTTCAATGTGTAAGACATAGCTTTGTTGGTTCTCCTGTTGGCCTATGTACCTGGGATTGCACCAGCATTGCAATTCATACATGAATAGGGTGGCACAGTGGTTTGCACTGCTGCGTCACAGTGCCAGGGACTCAGTTTCAATTCCAGCCCCTTGGGTGGAGTGTGCACATTCTTCCCGTGTCTGGGTGGTTTTCCTTCAGGTGCTCTGGTTTCCTCCCATGGTCCTAAAATGCGGATTGGCCATGCTAAATTGCCCCTTGGTGTAGGTTGTGCAGGTTAAGGGGATTAGCAAGGTAAAAATGTGAGCTTATGGGGATAGGACAGGAGGTGGGACAGGTAATGAAGCTCGTTGGGGAGTCGGTGCAGGTGTGATGGGCCAAATGGCCTTTATCTGCACAGTAGGGATTCTCTGATTCTGTGACATTGCTCAATTAAGTGGTAGGCAGATCTTTGGATTGACCATAGCATCCTTTTAATGGAAAATACCACTGGCATAGCCACTGTATGGTAGTAGCATGAAATGGCTTGCTGTTGTTCAATTTTTTTGTTGTCTTTGAGGTAATCTTCGGCTCTTTGCCCAGGCTTCAGACTTACATCGGCTATTTTTTCCAATCTGTTTCCAGTTTCTCTACAACTCTTTCCAAGCTAACTATTCAAGCTAATTGCTTTCTGCCACAAGGCTCTGTGAGGACCACTGTAGATCTATTCCACTAGCTGCAAACTATACAAGTCTTCCAACTGCTTTCCCTCATGAAACCCAAACAGAACAGCTGCTCTGTCACCAAACACACACAAATTAAACAAAATAGCCTTCTAACCCCACACCCTGTCTCCTTGACAACCTGACATGCTTTGGGGTGATTCAAACAGAAATGCAAACAAAGTATTTTACCTTTGACACAACTCCTGGGTTCTCATAGAATCCTACAGTGCAGAAAGAGGCTATTCGGCCCATCGAGTCTGCACCAACCACAATCCCACCCAGGACCTATCCCTATATCCCTACATATTTACCCACTAATCCCTCTAACCTATGCATCCCGGGACACTAAGGGGCAATTTAGAATGGCCGATCAACCTAACCCGCACATCTTTGGACTGTGGGAGGAAACCGGAGCACCCGGGGGAAACCCACGCAGACACAGGGAGAATGTGCAAACTCCACACAGACAGTGACCCAAGCCGGGAATCAAGCCCAGGTCCTTGGAGCTGTGAAGCAGCAGTGCTAACCACTGTGCTACTGTGCCACCCTGTAACCTATAATTTCTGTAACCTATAAGAATAATTTCTACCTTGACTATTCCCAGAATTGCTAGCTCTTCATTTACTTGTTGAGAAAATGATAGATACCCTGGTTCTATCAAGATGGTAAGAAGTCTCACAACACCAGGTTAAAGTCCAACAGGTTTATTTGGTAGCAAACGCCACTAGCTTTTGGAGCGCTGCCCCTTCGTCAGGTGAGTCGGAGATGTGTTCACACTCCCACTCACCTGATGAAGGGGCAGCGCTCCGAAAGCTAGTGGCGTTTGCTACCAAATAAACCTGTTGGACTTTAACCTGGTGTTGTGAGACTTCTTACTGTGTTTACCCCAGTCCAACGCCGGCATCTCCACATCATGTCTATCAAGATGTCCAGAAATAGGTCATCTATTGTTTAACATTTTTCACCATCAACTCTGACATTCCAAGACAAAGGTAGCCATGATGTGGAGATGCCGGCGTTGGACTGGGGTAAACACAGTAAGAATTTTAACAACACCAGGTTAAAGTCCAACAGGTTTATTTGGTACCAAATACCATTAGCTTTCAGAGCGCTGCTCCTTCGTCAGATTTCCACTCCATCAGATGAAGGAGCAGCGCTCCGAAAGCTAATGGTATTTGCTACCAAATAAACCTGTTGGACTTTAACCTAGTGTTGTTAAAACTCTTACTGTATTCCAAGACAAACACAGGCTACCTTTTTAAGAGTAATAAACCTAGCTCCGTTTGAGTTGCATTCACACCAGTTTCTCTACCAGATGATCTGATTTTCTGCAGTTATAACTTTAATTCCTACATCTAAAAGTTACATTCTAAAACATATTAATTATGAACTAGATTTTCACAACATTCTTTCCACTGGCTGGAGTCGCTCAAAGGAAAATGGTTGTGGTAGATGGAAGCCTACCATATCAGCTCAGGGACAGTGCTACACGAGCTCCTCAGGAGAGTGCTCAGCCATTTTTAGCTGTTTCATAAATGAGCTTCCCTCACAACAAGGTCATTAGTGGGTGAATTCGTTATATTGCACACAATCTTGCACAATGTTCAGTTCACCCTCAGATAATGAAGCAATCCGTGCCCACATGCAGCAAGATTTAAGCAACATTCAGGCTTGTGTTGGTAAATGACTGTAACATTTGTGCTACCGGAGTGCCAGGCAACAACTCCTTCCAACAGGAGATATTCTAACCATATCTCCTAGAAATTCAATGGCATTAAGATCATTATATCCTCTGCCATCACTGTTGACCAGGTGGACCACCTATATAAATGCTGTTGTTACAAAAGCAGATTAAATACTGGCAAGCAAGTAGCTCCCTTCTGTTAATAGAAGCTAACAGGTTTATTTGGTAGCAAAAGCCACACAAGCTTTCGAGGCTCTGAGCCCCTTCTTCAGGTGAGTGGGAATTCTGTTCACAAACAGAACTTATAAGACACAGACTCAATTTACATGAATAATGGTTGGAATGCGAATACTTACAACTAATCCAGTCTTTAAGAAACAAAACAATGGGAGTGGAGAGAGCATCAAGACAGGCTAAAAAGATGTGTATTGTCTCCAGACAAGACAGCCAGTGAAACTCTGCAGGTCCACGCAACTGTGGGAGTTACAAATAGTGTGACATAAATTCTGATTCTAGGATCGCATGATAAAGACTCAGGAGGAAAAAAGCAGAAATATTTATGTGAAATAGTGTGACATAAACCCAATATCCCGGTTGAGGCCGTCCTTGTGTGTGCGGAACCAGGTTCCGCACACACAAGGACGGCCTCAACCGGGATATTGGGTTTATGTCACACTATTTCACATAAATATTTCTGCTTTTTTCCTCCTGAGTCTTTATCATGCGATCCTAGAATCAGAATTTATGTCACACTATTTGTAACTCCCACAGTTGCGTGGACCTGCAGAGTTTCACTGGCTGTCTTGTCTGGAGACAATACACATCTTTTTAGCCTGTCTTGATGCTCTCTCCACTCCCATTGTTTTGTTTCTTAAAGACTGGATTAGTTGTAAGTATTCGCATTCCAACCATTATTCATGTAAATTGAGTCTGTGTCTTATAAGTTCTGTTTGTGAACAGAATTCCCACTCACCTGAAGAAGGGGCTCAGAGCCTCGAAAGCTTGTGTGGCTTTTGCTACCAAATAAACCTGTTGGACTTTAACCTGGTGTTGTTAAACTTCTTACTGTGTTTACCCCAGTCCAACGCCGGCATCTCCACATCATGAATAGAAGCTAAGCCAGTTGGTGAAGTCAAAACCAAGAAACAAAGCTGTTTTTTACCAAGAGAGTTTATTGACTTTGTTTAGCCTCGTAGGTCTACAGACACACTGTCCCAGTTGTCCCCTATTTATTCAATGTACTTAGTTAAACAATAACCTCTACTGGTATATTCTAACAATATAATTGTCATACCATTAACACCTTCCTGATTCACCAAAGCCCATCCATCTACAAGGCACAAATCAGCAATGTTATGCAATAGTTGTCACGTGTCTGGATTAGTGCAGCTCTGGCAACACACTGAGTACAGTAGCATTAAGGGCAAAGCCGCTCCCTTAATTGCACTCCATCTACCATCTTAAACATTCACTTCCTTCACCACCAGCTCACTGTGCCTTTCCTGTGCACCACTAAATCTGTACACGCCAAAGATTCTCTTGACAGCCTTTCTCAAATCCGTATGTCGACCACCCAGAAGGACAAGGTGCATGGAAACATTGGCAAGTTCCCCTCCCAAGACGCACGTGATCCTGACCTGGGAATATATTGCCATTTTTCATCACTGTGTTGAAATTTTGAAGCCTCCTCCCTTGACTGTATTGTAGAGGCACCTTCATCACATGGACTGTAGCTGCTCAAATTGGGGCACCCATCACCTTTTGAAGGACAATTAGGAATCACAGATTTGTTATATCACAGCAGAAGGCCACTTGTCCTGTCATGTCAGTGCCAGCTCTCTGTAGGAACAATGATCTGGTCCCACTCTCATGCAATTCAATTCAATTCAATTCCCTCTTGAATTCCTCAATTGGACTTTACTCCATCTTACTCCAGATTTAACCACTCGCTGCATTAAAATGTTTTTCCTTCTGTCGTCATTGCTTCTTTTGCCAGTTACCTTTACCCTGTGCCCTCTGGTTCTCGATTCTTTCACCAGTGGAATTATGTTTTCTCCATCTACTCTGTCCAGACCTGTCATGATATCGAATAACCTCTAACAGATCCCCTCTCAACCTCTCTTCTCCAAGAAAAAAGTCCCAACTTCTCCAATCAATCTATTTAGCTGAAGTTCTTCATCCATGGGTGAATCTTTTCAATAAATGTTGGCTTTGCCAATGGATCCCACATCTTGTGAATGGATTTTTAAAAATTCAGAGCAGTTCTCTCTCTGATTTCAAGTAGGAACTAGTCAGTAGTGTCCTTGTGGCAATACTTGATCATAAATTTTCTTCTGAAATCTTGTTGAATTTGTATAAAACACTAATTCCGCCTCAGCTGGAGTATTGCTCCCAATTCTCGGCATGACACTTTAGGCAGGGTGTGAAGGCATTAGAGAGAATGCAGAAAAAAATCACGAGAATGGTTCTCTGGATGGGGAATTTCAGTTATGAAGATTGATTGGAGGAAAGAGAGGAGATTTGACAGAGCTATTCAGAATCATGAGGATTCCAGACAAAATGGATAAGGAGAAACTGTTTCCACTCCTGAGAGGACAGAGAACAGAGGGGAACAAGTTCAAAGTAATTAGCAGTAATATGAGAGAGAACTTTTTCACACAGTAGGTGCTTAGGGTTTGGAATGCACTGTCTGAGTGTGTGGGTGGAGGCAGGTTCAGTCAAGGCATTCTAAAGGAAATTTGACTATTGTCTGAAAAGGAAGAATGTACAGGGTTACAGAGAGGAGGCAGGAGAATGGCACTCATTTGGAGAGCTGGTGCCGACATGATGAGCCAAATGGTCTCCTTCTGCGCTGTAACATTCTGTGATGGGGCTTCACAATAGTTTCTTGAGAGCAGTAACATGTTAAAATGAATGGAGCTCGTTCCAGGATTCCACTTCAGTGCCACTACAAATTGTATTAATGGGCAGCACAGGTCTCCGTGAGCCAGAATGCACAGTGCAATAATGAGGGTACTTCCATAAAGCAGGGGAAAGGGTGATAGGAAAATATTTATTTTGGTGTTTCCCTTTCTTAAAACATAAGAAAATAAGAACTAGGAGCAGGAGTAGGCCATCTAGCCCCTCGAGCCTGCTCCGCCATTCAATAAGATCATGGCTGATCTTTTTGTGGACTCAGCTCCACTTACCCGCCCGCTCACCATTGCCCTTAATTCCTTTACTGTTCAAAAATGTATCCTTGCCTTAAAAACATTCAATGAGGTAGCCTCAACTGCTTCACTGGGCAGGGAATTCCACAGATTCACAACCCTTTGGGTGAAGAAGTTCCTCCTCAACTCGGTCCTAAATCTGCTCCCCCTTAATTTGAGGCCATGCCCCCTAGTTCTAGATTCACCCGCCAGTGGAAACAACTTCTCTGCTTCTATCTTATCTATTCCCTTCATAATCTTATATGTACCTATAAGATCTCCCCTCATTCTTCTGAATTCCAATGAGCATAGTCCCAGTCTACTCAGTCTCTCCTCATAAGCCAATCCTTTCAACTCCGGAATCAACCTAGTGAATCTCCGCTGCACCCCTTCCAGTGCCAGTATATGCTTTCTCAAGTAAGGAGACCAAAATTGTACACAGTACTCTAGGTGTGGCCTCACCAGCACTTTATACAGCTGCAACTTAACCTCCCTGTTTTTAAACTCCATCCCTCTAACAATGAAGGACAAAATTCCATTTGCCTTCTTAATTACCTGCTGCACCTGCAAACTGACTTTTTGTGATTCATACACAAGGACACCCAGGGTCCCTCTGCACAGCAGCATGCTGCAATTTTTTACCATTTAAATAATAGTGCATTTTGCTGCTGTTCCTACCAAAATGGATGACCTCACATTTACATTGAACTCTTTAGATGTTTATGTTTGGGTGAGATTCTATTCTATTGTTCTGTTGGAATTTGGACATCAAATTTACTGCTCTATTGAAATAATTTTTGATGCAGCGGCAGTAGCTAGTAAGGATCTGCAGTTTACCACCCACTGAGCTGCACTTTTGGGGCTCGTTTCTCAGCAACTAGTTGGGTACACGAATAGGGAGGAAATAGGGGGATAAGGATCGAGTACGGGCATAAGGTTTTGTTTTAGTTAGGGCATCATGATCGACACAGGCACGGAGGGCTGAAAGGTCTGTTCCTGTGCTGTACTTTTCTTTATTCTTTGTAGTATTTTTCTCACCTAAAATACATGCCATTAAATTATCTCTAGTAATCCAAGCACTTATCCCCCCCGTTGGGATTTCTGAAAAATGAATGTTGGAATAAAATTTTGTTCCCATTTTTACTTATTTTGCTATGGAAAAAATTGAATTGAAATTTTTAAAAAATGTTACAAGAGGGTTATTGGATTGATGCTGCTGATTTTTATGGAACGTTTTCCTGAACTCTGTTGTGGTGTGCCTTTTAATTATGTTATAAACCAGCTGCAGCCTGTTCTGAAAGATTGTTTCTGCTGCCTAGCATCCCTTTTGAGACAAGTGGTACAGACAAAATTATTGCTGTAATCAACTTTTCTTCAAGGACAAGAGCAGAAAATAGATATGTGCATTAGGTTTATTTTGAAAACTGCCTTTAGCTTTTGAGAGTAATATTCCATTAAGGCTCGATCCTGATGTTTTGTTGGGTGTTTGTGAAATCTGTGAAGTATGCTTGTGAGATCTGTAACTTAATTACATTAATTATGGGACCATTTACCAGTTTAGTGGCTAAGTCAAAGAGGTTGTTTTCGTTGAAACAATTCTGTCAAGGCTCTGGTTGATGGAGTACACTATTTGCAGCTAATTAAGCTTTACTCTTTCTCTCGCTTTTTATTTTATAAGTTTACAGCATGACTTGTGTGCATGTTGCAATGTGCTTTTGTTGGTGCTGACTGCTTTACAGCTAGACATTGTATAGTGACGGTAACCTCCTCTCTGATGTCTCAGTCACTGGTTCGCTCAACTAGCATCCATGTGCAGCCTGTCATGAGCACTGTCCTACAGTCTTTCAAACTGCTTAGGAGTTCCATCCCTGTCAGAATACATATGCAGCTTATCATCAGTCGTAGCGGGGAGAGACTTTCCAAATGATTTTTAATAACATCTCCGTGAAGGTTGATGTTATTTGTATAGTTAAAAACTGTGTGAAACATTCTTTTTAAGTGTCTTGAAGTCATCCAAGTTGGGACACTGCTTTTTTATCGCTGAACCACTTTTCATTCAGATTGAAGCTTGTGGAATTTTACCGAATGAAATTCTGATGTTTTTGTTCTGCAGCATTGTGCCACTGTGCTCAAGCTGCCCAAGGATTAACATCTCTATGCCTGCTTCTAGAAAACAAAAACCTCCAGTCAGGAGACTTGCCCTGGTTTGTAAATCCAGACAGCAAACAGCAGCAGCTTATGGCTCATTCCATAAGATGTTTTCCATGGTGAGTCTTGAACCTAATGTAGCCCTGTTTTTGAAGGACCTCCTCACAGGGTGCTTACTGGAATTAAAGAAAACTATATTAGCCGATCATTGTCCATACAGGAAGACGTTGATGTTGTCTGTTGAAGAAAAGTTAATGCCACGGGAGTAATCAATGAAAAGCTTTGTGATTTATTTTTGACTTCCATTACTAGTCCAGTGATGGCATTATTGCTATAAAGAATCAGTAGGGGTATTTGCTCTTGATGTTCGGTGACTAGGTTATTAATTTTTGACAAGAAGTACTTTACTGTAAAACTGGGAAACTTTATAGTTAAGCAAGAGGACAAGGTTTATAAAACAAGTGTCACTTGCTTTCCACATTGCAGAAATCAACCTCTTTGATAATTAAAAAATACCAAAGGGACTTGAGATGTTTTAAAATGAATACTGTAATTATATTGGTTTCAATAAATGTGTCTTCAGCCAGCTCAGCATTTAAATGATGTGGATGTTTTAGGTGTCATCTAGAGATTTGAAAGTTATGGGGCTTCTCTGGACTCCCTATAACTACTTTTTGGTAAAACTTGCATTTGACATATTATTGCTGAGCTTTTCTTTTGAGGTTTTGTTATGAATTGTTTTCAAAAAGGGATGCAAGGGTAAAGCTAGCAATTACAGACCAGTCAGTTTGACTTCAGTGTTGGGAAACCTCTGGAAACAATGGTTTGGGACAAAATCAATAGTCATTTAGACAAGTGCAGGATGAGTAAGGAAAGCCAACATGGATTCATTAGGAGAAAAATCATGTTTAACTAACTGGCTGGAATTTTTTGAGGAGGTAACAGGAAAGGGCAACTGTTGATGTGGTTTATATGGATTTTCAAAAGGCCATCGTGCCACACAACAGACTTATGAGCAAAATTCTAGCTCATGGAGTAAAAGGGAAAGTCGGCAGTTGGTAAGAAATTAGCAGAGTGACAGAAACAGAGAAGTGATAAATGGTTGTTCTTCAGATTGGCGGAAGGTTTGTGGTGGAGTTCTCCAGGGGTCAGTGTTGGGAACTTTGCTCTTCCTGATAAATATTAATGGCCTAGACTGTGGTGTTCAAGGCATTATTTCAACATTGTAGATGGTATGAAGATTGGAAATGTTGTTGGCTGTAATGAGGATAGTCCTGAACTTCAAAAGGCTGTAGACATGTTGGTGGTTTGGGTAGACAAGTGGCAGATGGAATTTCAATGCAGAGAAGTGTGAGCTGTTTCATTTTGACAGGACAAATAAGAAGAGACAGTGTAAAATAAAGGGAGAAACTCTAAATGAGGTGCAGGAACAGAGCACCTTAGTGTACGTGTACGTAATTGATTGAAGATAGCAGTTAATAAAGCATATAGTATCTACAGCTTTATTAATAGGAGAACTGAGTACAAGCAAGGAGGCCAAGTTGAACAATGCTGTGTCCATTTCAATGGGCGCCATACTTGAGGAAAGATGTGAAGACGTTGGAAAGAGTACAGAGGATATTCACAAGAATGATTCCAGGGATAAAGAACTGTGGCTATGAGGATGGATTGGAGAGGTTGGCACTGTTTCCCTTGGAGAAAAGAAGGCCAATAGAGGTGTTCAAAATCGTGAGGGGTATGGACAGGGTAGATAATGAGAAATTGTTAGCACTCTGGAGGGTATCAAGAACTAGAGGGCACTGATTCATAATGGCCGAAAGGAGAGAAAGTGATGCAAAGAAAAACAAATTACCTAAAGGGTAGATGGGGTCTGGACAAACTTCCTGAGATGGTGGTGGAGGCAAGTTCAATCAACATATTCAAAAGGGAATTGCATTGTTCTCTGAAAATAATGTGCAAGGTTACAGGGATTAGGCAGGGGAGTGGGGCTAGGTAGAATGCCCTTGCAGAAAGCCAGTGCAAATTGATGGGCTGAATGGCTTGCTTTTGCACTGTAAAGATTCTGTGAAGTTAGTTCTCATGATTAAGTGGGTGGATGCATTGACTGAAACGACACAGCCATACAAAATGAAAGGCTGCAAATTTGTTCACTCAATATTGTATCTGATGATGCACGGTAGCACAGTGGTTAGCACTGCTGCTTCACAGCTCCAGGGACCTGGCTTCGAATCCTGGCTTGGGTCGCTGTCTGTGTGGAGTTTGCACATTCTCCCTGTGTCTGCGTGGGTTTTCTCCGGGTGCTCTGGTTTCCTTCCACAGTCCAAAGATGTGCGGGCTAGGTTGATTGGCCATTCTAAATTGCCCCTTAGTGTCCCGGGATGCATAGGTTAGAGGGGTTAGTGGGTAAATGTGTAGGGGTATGTGGATAGGGCCTGGGTGGGATTGTGGTTGGTGCAGGCTTGATGGGCCGAATGGCCTCTTTCTGCACTGTAGGATTCTATGATTCTATGAAATTCACTGGCAGTTAGGGTACCAAAATTGGCCTCAATGCCCAAGTTGGGAAGAGAAGAAATTGAATGAGTTCAGTATACAACCATCACTGATATGTGCAGGTGAAGAAATGATAAAACTGATAAATAGTTTGCAGATGATTTCAGTTGAAGAGCAGTGAAATTATGGAGGGATGCTGATGCCCAGTAATATTTACTTTAACATGAGTCAGTATCTTCATTGCTTCTTGTGTCTTTTGGGCTACATTTTGCAAGTTAAATTATGTAGCAGAAGAATTTATTCAGAAATAGTTGTTCTGACTTGAGATTACCTGTGTTCTAGCACATATTTTCCACCCAAACAGGTCTATTTGCTGCAGAAGTCATGTGGAATAGGGTTTAGGAAGAAAGATTTATTAAACAAGTGGAGTCATTGGGTTGGATGTTTACACCAGTATAGAATCCTTCAAAATGCATGTCCATACTTCAGCAGTAGGATCTGGAGCAGTAAATGTAATTGAGAATTGAGGAAAGAATGGTCCTTGAATTGTGAAAATGTGTTTGTGTGGAAAGTTTGGGAAGCCTTTACATAACCTGTTTATTACGACTGGAAAAGAGAAAAGGAAGACTTGGATTTATATAGCCCCTCAGGAGATCCCAAAGCATTTACAGCCAGTGAAGCACTTTGAACTGTAGTCACTGTTGCAATGTAGGAAAACTTCACAGGGACAATTGTATTTTTGTGACTGAGTTCAATGTTAACCTTTGGCTTTCATAGTTATAATAAAGATCTTAACAAAAGAACCTCATTAAAATTGTTTAGTTTTATTTCCCACCCAACAGCCAGTCAAATGGAAAGACTGGCCAGTGGGTGGGAAATAATGTCAGCAGCAGGGTAGCCCCAATAATCGGGAAGCCAGAGAGGCCTGCAATCAGGAGGCCCACAGGGAAGGCTGAGTGAGGCACTCGTGGAGCCAGCATCTCCTGTATCCCTTTCACTGGTGAATTTCCCAGCTCTTGGGAAACTTGTATAGACCCACAATTACATCTTAGGTGCCGGATTTTAATCATATTAATGAATTTTTCTCGTCTCCATGGTGGGACAGTCTGATTCCCTGATATCTGCTGCCATTTTTATGAGGGTGGGCATGTGCATGGTGGTTTAGACAATGGAGACCATGTGAGTGCAGGGGTCAGGACAAGTTACCCATATTTCAGATGTATTGTGGGAAGAACTTAAATTGCTTTGTAATTTTGGACTAAAAAAGTCATTTCTAGAATGGAGCAATTTTTGTTAATCTTTCCACATTTTACTTTTGGGGCATGAATTTTCCAGTTGCCGCTGAGATGAATCCTTGTACAAATAATCCATTTTATCTTTATAGTTCTTCAGTTCAGCTTATTGGTTGAAAGAAGTGCCCTAACAATGCTGGTCACTAACAGTGCTCTGTGATATTGGCCAATGGCTCTTTAATCTGTGCTTTCAAGATTTATCACAAAGCAATGATTTACTTTTATTTGTTAAACCTATGTTACAATTACTTGAAGTTTGCTGATCCGGTGACATTCATTCTCGCTGTTTTAACATGGGATAAGCTTGAGCATGCATGTCAGAAACCTAAAATTAAAGTGAAAGAAGAAACGTGTTAACCTTTACTCTAACTGAAAATCAGCACTGATAGCAATTATGTTGTACAGTTGATGTGTTGTTATGGTGTTTCTATGTAGGCACATCCATCTTTCGTAATTGCCATTTATGAACTAGCACAGAAACTCAGCAGGTGTTAATGTAGACAGAACTAACTACAAAACCAATGGGTATCTTGCCCTTTGTTTTATTTTTGCTTTGTAAGTCATTGGCAACCTATTGACATTTGGTAATGTGCTTTGATATACATGAGCGGAACAGTGGCACAGTGGTTAGCACTGCTGCCTCACAAGGCAGGGACCCAGGTTCGAATTCCGCTTTGCATGACTGTGTGTGGAGTTTGCTCATTCTCCCCATGTCTGTGAGAGTTTCTTCTGGGTGCTCCAGTTTCCTCCCACAGCCCCAAGATGTGCAGGCTAGGTGGATTGGCCGTGCTAAATTGCCCCATTGTGTCCCAAGATGTGTAAATTAGGGGGATTACCAGGGTAAATGCATGGGGTTATGGGGATAGGGCTGGGGTTGGGACTGGGTAAGATGCTCTGTCAGAGAGTTGGTGCAGACTTGATGGGCCAAATGGCCTCCTTCTACCCTGTAGGGATTCTAAGTTGCAGTATATTAGCCACAAATATGGCAACCACTTGCACTTAGTCCCCAACTAGAAGCTTTATTCAAGGCTTCTTTTCGTGCTACTTTTCATCTTTCTTTACTATCTCTCCTACCTTTCACTAACTGCTTCTCCGCCTTTATCTCCACTAAACTGCTAACTTTCAATTTCCCTTCATCAAAAAACATATCCTTGATTCCCCTTCTCCAACATCCCTCTCTTTTCCAAAGCCTTAAACTTGTTGCCTCCCAAATTCTTGTCCTTTTATCCTGCAACTTCATATTTCAATGGAATTTTACCCTCACCGTGGTATCGAAGCAGCTCTGACCACAAAAGTCAAATATGATATCCTTTGTAACTGTAGAAGCTGCACTATCCCTACTCATTCTTATTGATTTATCTGCAATTTTTGACATGTTTGGTCACACCCTCCTTCGACAACACTTTCTCCTCTGGCGTCCCACTGAGTAGGACTGCACTCCATTCTTAACTATCCAGACAAAGCTAGAGAAGCTCTTCTTGTACCTCCCACACTGCTGCCTCTGGTGTCCCCTGACAAAAATCCATCCTTGGCCCTGCCCCTCCCTTACCCTATCTATATGCTGCCTCCCCCGGTAACATCATCCAGTCATGTTCCACATGTACATGATGACACCCAGCTCTACCTCCCACTACCTCTCTCTCGACCCACACACTTTAGCAAGGCCTTTGACAAGGTACCGCATGGTAGGTTGTTGCATAAAGTTAAATCTCACGGGATCCAGGGTGAGGTATCTAAATGGATATAAAATTGGCTTGATGACAGAAGGTGGAGATGTCGGCGTTGGACTGGGGTAAACACAGTAAGAAGTTTAACAACACCAGGTTAAAGTCCAACAGGTTTATTTGGTAGCAAAAGCCACACAAGCTTTCAGAGCTCCAAGCCCCTTCTTCAGGTGAGTGGGAATTCTGTTCACAAACAGAGCATATAAAGACACAGACTCAATTTACATGAATAATGGTTGGAATGCGAATACTTACAGCTAATCAAGTCTTTAAGATACAAAGAATGTGAGTGGAGAGAGCATCAAGACAGGCTAAAAAGATGTGTATTGTCTCCAGACAAGACAGCCAGTGAAACTTTGCAGGTCCAGGCAAGCTGTGGGGGTTACAAATAGTGTGACATGAACCCAATATCCCAGTTGAGGCCGTCCTCGTGTGTGCGGAACTTGGCTATCAGTTTCTGTTCAGCGACCCTGCGCTGTCATGTGTCGTGAAGGCCGCCTTGGAGAACACTTACCCAAATATCAGAGGCCGAATGCCCGTGACCGCTGAAGTCCTCCCCAACAGGAAGAGAACAGTCTTGCCTGGTGATTGTCGAGCGGTGTTCATTCATCCGTTGTCGCAGCGTCTGCATAGTTTCCCCAATGTACCATGCCTCGGGACATCCTTTCCTGTCTACCTGATACGCTGCAGGAAAGGATGTCCCGAGGCATGGTACATTGGGGAAACTATGCAGACGCTGCAACAACGGATGAATGAACACCGCTCGACAATCACCAGGCAAGACTGTTCTCTTCCTGTTGGGGAGCACTTCAGCGGTCACGGGCATTCGGCCTCTGATATTCGGGTAAGCGTTCTCCAAGGCGGCCTTCACGACACACGACGGCGCAGAGTCACTGAGCAGAAACTGATAGCCAAGTTCCGCACACACGAGGACGGCCTCAACCGGGATATTGGGTTCATGTCACACTATTTGTAACCCCCACAGCTTGCCTGGACCTGCAGAGTTTCACTGGCTGTCTTGTCTGGAGACAATACACATCTTTTTAGCCTGTCTTGATGCTCTCTCCACTCACGTTGTTTGTATCTTAAAGACTTGATTAGCTGTAAGTATTCGCATTCCAACCATTATTCATGTAAATTGAGTTTGTGTCTTTATATGCTCTGTTTGTGAACAGAATTCCCACTCACCTGAAGAAGGGGCTTGGAGCTCCGAAAGCTTGTGTGGCTTTTGCTACCAAATAAACCTGTTGTACTTTAACCTGGTGTTGTTAAACTTCTTCTTGACAGAAGCCAGAGGGTGGTTGTAGAGAGTTGTCTTTCAAACTGGAGGCCTGTGATCAGCGATGTGCCTCTGGGATCAGTGCTGGGCCCACTGTTATTTGTCATTTATATTAATGATTTGGATGAGAATATAAGGGGCATAGTTAGTAATTTTGCAGCTTACACCAAAATTGGTGGCATAGTGGACAGTGAAGAAAGTCCAATTGCAACAGGATCTTGATCAATTGGGCCAGTGGGCTGATGAATGGCAGATGGAGTTTAATTTAGACAAATGCAAGGTGATGCATTTCGGTAGATTGAACCAGGGCAGGACTTACTTAGTTAATGGTAGGGCGTTGGGGAGAGTTATAGAACAAAGAGATCTAGGGGTACATGTTCATAGCTCCTTGAAAGTGGAGTCACCGGTGGAGAGAGTGGTGAAGAAGGCATTCGGCATGCTTGGTTTCATCGGTCAGAACATTGAATACAGGAGTTGGGGCATCTTGTTGAAGTTGTACGAGACATTGGTAAGGCCACACTTGGAATACTGTGTGCAATTCTGGTCACCCTATTATAGAAAGGGTATTATTAAACTAGAAAGAGTGCAGAAAAGATTTACTAGGATGCTACCGGGACTTGATGGATTGAGTTATAAGGAGAGGCTGAATAGACTGGGACTTTTTTTCTGGAGCGTAGAAGGCTGAGGGGTGACCTTATAGAGGTCTATAAAATAATGAGGGGCACAGACAAGCTAGATAGTCAATATCTTTTCCCAAAGGTAGGGGAATCTAAAACTAGAGGGCATAGGTTTAAGGTGAGAGGGAAGAGATACAAAAGTGTCCAGAGGAGCAATTTTTTCACACACAGGGTGGTAAGTGTCTGGAACAAGCTGCTAGAGGTAGTAGTAGAGGTGGGTTAAATTTTATATTTTAAAACGCATTTAGATAGTTACATGGGTATAGAGGGATATGGGCCAAATGTGGGCAATTGGGATTCGCTTAGGGGTTTTAAAAAAAAGGGCAGCATGGACAAGTTGGGCCAAAGGGCCTGTTTCCATGCTGTAAACCTCTATGACTCTATGACTGCATCTGTTGTCAGATTTCCAGGACTGGGTGAGTCATATTTTCCTCCAATTAAAGATTAGGAAATGAAAGCTGTTGTCTTCAGTCCCTGCCAGAAATACATTCCTCTCACTACTCATTCTGTCTTATTTCCAGGTCACAGTCTCAGGCTGAACAAGGCTGATTGAATCTTCAATACCATATGATACATTGACATGAGTTTCCAACCCCATATCCTCTCTAAGGCAAAGACTGCCTACTTCCACCATCATAATCCATCTCTACCGTGCCTCAGATCAGCTGGGATGCAAATCTCGTCCATGTTCTTATTATATCCCAATTCATAATTCCAAAATCTTCCACCCTTCGTAAACATTACTTCATCCAAAACTCTTTCCTAACCTGTAACAAGTCACACTCATCCATTATTCCAGTGCTTGTAGACTTACTTTGACTCTTGAATGATCAACCGCTGAATTTTACTGTCCAATACTTAAACCTCTCTATGTCCTTGCCACTCTCTCTAACCTCTTCCAGCTCTTCAAAACCTCTGCATTCCTCCAACATTGGCCTCTTGTCTATTCCTATTCTTTGTCAGCATTGGCGTCCATCCTTAAAACTATTTCGATCCTAATGCATGGGTTTTCCTTTCTAAACCACTCCGCCCCATCCTCCTAAGATGCTCCTTAAAACCTGCCTTGCTGACCAAGATTTTAGCCCTCCCTATAATCTCTCCTCCTGTTGACAGTGTCAGTTTCAGTCTTATTACATTTCTGGAACATTTTCTTTAACAAAAAGTACTATCTAAATGCAACATGTTTTCTGGTGGAGTCCAAATATTGGATAGAGTATGGCACAGCAAAGAGTTGCCAAAACACATAAGGTGTTTTCAAGCACAAACATTTCTGAATTGATTTCCATGCTTCAATAAATAGGTGGATTGATTTATTCATTGTTTTTGCCACAATAACTCGAAATGTTAATTCTGGCCTCAAGATCGACAATAATGCATTAAAAATGGCTTCAGTAATGAAATTATTGGCCCTGAAATTTATGGTGGGGTGAGCAGAGATGATCTAGTGATCAGGTACGTGCAGTCTTACTGAATTTAATAGAAGGATCTCATTTGTTTCTGTTTTATCTCTCAATTTCCTGCCCAGCAGCCATCCAGATTGAGATATTGTTGGTTGGTTAGATTGTGAGCATGGGGGAAAGTGCTCCGACTCCACCCGATCCACAAGCAGTGCTGGAAAAGCATTTCTGCTGGATCTGGTGATTCCCATCTCCATTTGGCTATCAATTCTTGTGTATCCTGGAAAACCCAGTCTGCAGATCTTAAATTCGAGTAGCTGCTAAAATCTGACGCACACAGACCTACTGACACAAAATAACTTATTTATCTGTTGAGCAAGTACCTGTCTGCCTTGCCAACCTTCCCTAATTAAACTGGAAGTAGATGTATTTGTGGAGGTTTAAGGTCAACTTTTCCAGTTTTAAGATTTTAACTCTTCTTCACCTGTCCAGGGATGTTAACATTTCCCCATTGGTTTTAACTTTTCACAGCCATATAGTTGAAATGGTTTAATATTTAACAAATGCAAGAAACAATTCACAGCAGAAGAGGTTTCCCATATAAGACTGCGTTTGTGTTAATTTGACTTGATACCTATTGGCATGTCAGGTCTCCTTGCTAGAATCAACACCCCATCCCCCACTGGAATATCCAGGCATGTCAGCGTGTAATTAGAACGACATGTTTTACATAACCAATATGCACCTGGTGACCTGCACTTCACTCGTGAGTTCAAGGTTTTTTTGCTTACCCTACATTACTTGTGGGAATTAGTGCCAGGCTTCACAGACAGCAGCACATCACTTTCAGGGGTTTGTCACAGGCTCTATCTACCAGACCAGTGGCAAGGCTTTTCATGGCTGCAGGGCGAGGACTGTACTGGGGAAAGAGGGCAACTGACTTGAGACAAGATAAAGGGGTACAGGGCTAGGGCTGTACTAGAGAATGGTGGGGAGGAACTGGCCTCAGACAGGAGAAGTGCGGAAGGGCAAAAATCTGTACTTGGAAAGTGGGACAAACAGCCTCGGACAGGAAAGGGACTGCAGGGCTAGGCTTGTATTAGAGCTTTCAAGTAGAAAAGGTTGCACTTTAACACGTGACTGGAGGGTGGGCGCAGGGAGGGGTTGGGTTTGTATTGAACAGTGTAAGTGGCCTCAAGATGGGGATGTTCAGAATGATGTGGAGATGCCGGCATTGGACTGGGGTAAACACAGTAAGAAGTTTAACAACACCAGGTTAAAGTCCAACAGGTTTATTTGGTAGCAAAAGCCACAAGATTTTGCTCCAAAGCTTTTGCTAAGGCTCTGAAAGCTAGTGGCTTTTGCTACCAAATAAACCTGTTGGACTTTAACCTGGTGTTGTTAAACTTCTTACGATGTTCAGAATGTTCAGGGGTTAGCAAATGGACATGCACCAGAAGCAATTTAGAATTGAGGAATACAGACAGTGGTTGGGAAGGTCTGTAAGGGAGGAAACTTTAAACATGAAAGTCCTCTGAGACAAGAACAGAGAAACTGGAAAAACTCAACAGGTCTGGCAGCATCTGAGTTGACATTTTGAGTTTGTATGACTTTTCTCCAGAGCTGAAGGGAGGGAAAAAAGTGTTGGATTATATACAATATAAGAGGAGATGGAACAGAGTTAAAGACCAGGAGCTAGGAGAGATTGCAACAAAGATGTAGCAAACTTAAGAACAAGTGACAAATGGCCCATAGGGTGGGGGGGTGGGGGAGCTTTGCACTGGGACAAAAATGTTAGCATGTACAAACAAAGAGTTAAAATAGAGGAGAAAGGTCATAGTCTAAAGTTTTGGAACTCAATGTTGAGTCCTGAGGGCTGTAACATGCCTAATTGGAAGATGAGGTGTTGCTTCTCCAGTTTGTATTGAGCTTCACGGAACTGGCCAAGAATGAACATGTGGGCATGAGAGCAAGATGCTGAGTTGAAACATCAAGTGACAGGAAGGTTGGGGTCGGTTATGCTTGTGTGCTTCGCACAGGTGCTCTGCAAAGCATCCATCCAGTCTGTGTTAAGTCTCCCCAACATAGAGGAAGCTGCATATGGAGTAACAAATACATTAAACCAAATTGAAGAAGTTGCAAGTGAAATGTTGCTTCAACTGAAAGGAGTATTTGGGGCATTGAATGGTGAGGAGGGAGGAGGTAAAGGGTTGCACCTTCTGCAATTGCATGGGAAGGGATGTGGCGTTGGGTGTGATGAAAGAGTGGACGAGGGTGTCCTGGAGGGAGCAGTCCCTGTGGAACACTGATGGCAGTGGTGACGGGATGATGTGTTTCATGATGGCATCATGGTGGAGTTGGCGGAAATGGCAGAGGATGATCTTTTGAATACAAAGACTGGTGGGGTGGAAAGTGAGGACAAAGGGGAAACAACCATGCTTATGGGAGGGAGGGGAAAGGGTAAAGGCCGAGGTGTGGGAGATGGGTTGGGCACATTGAGTTCCCTATCAGCCACAGGGGTGGGTTGCGAACCTTAGCTAAAGATAAAGGCAGACTTGTCACAAGTGTCATTTTCAAAGGTGGCATCATCGGAACAGAGGCAGAGAAATCAGGAGATGGGATGGAATCCTTACAGGAAGCAGGGTGTGAGGACCTGTAGTCGAGGTAGCTGTGGGGAGTGAGTGGGTTTATAATGGATATTGGTGATCAGTCTATCACCAGAAATAGTGATTGAGAGGCCAAGGAAGGGAAAAGGAAGTGTCAGAGATGGACAATTTGAAGGTGAGACAGGGGTGGAAATTGGAAACAAAATTGAGAAATATTTCCAGGTCCAGATGAAAAAACGAAGGGTCATCGATACAATCATCAATGTAACAAAAAGAGTTGTGGGAGAGAGCCTGAGTAGGACTGGAACAAGGAATGCTCCACATAACCCACAAAAAGACAGGCAGGACTGAGGTCATTCAGGAGCGCTCCTCGTCACAATGGATGTCTCGGCACTCTACACCAGCATCCCCCATGACGATGGCATTGCTGCAACGGCCTCAGTGCTCAGCGCCAACAACTGCCAGTTTCCAGATGCAATTTTACATCTCATCCGCTTCATCCTGGACCACAATATCTTCACCTTCAACAACCAGTTCTTCATCCAGACACACGGAACAGCCATGGGGACCAAATTCGCACCTCAATATGCCAACATCTTCATGCACAGGTTCGAACAAGACTTCTTCACCGCACGGGACCTTCAACCGATGCTATACACTAGATACATCGATGACATTTTCTTCCTTTGGACTCATGGTGAACAATCACTGAAACAACTCTATGATGACATCAACAAGTTCCATCCCACCATCAGGCTCACCATAGACTACTCTCCAGAATCGGTTGCATTCTTGGACACACGCATCTCCATTAAGGACGGTCACCTCAGCACCTCACTGTACCGCAAGCCCACGGATAACCTCACGATGCTCCACTTCTCCAGCTTCCACCCTAAACACGTTAAAGAAGCCATCCCCTACGGACAAGCCCTCCGTATACACAGGATCTGCTCGGATGAGGAGGATCGCAACAGACACCTCCAGACGCTGAAAGATGCCCTCATAAGAACAGGATATGGCGCTAGACTCATTGATCAACAGTTCCAACGCGCCACAGCGAAAAACCGCACCGACCTCCTCAGAAGACAAACACGGGACACAGTGGACAGAGTACCCTTCGTTGTCCAGTACTTCCCCGGAGCGGAGAAGCTACGGCATCTCCTCCGGAGCCTTCAACATGTCATTGATGAAGACGAACATCTCGCTAAGGCCATCCCCACACCCCCACTTCTTGCCTTCAAACAACCGCACAACCTCAAACAGGCCATTGTCCGCAGCAAACTACCCAGCCTTCAGGAGAACAGTGACCATGACACCACACAACCCTGCCACAGCAACCTCTGCAAGACGTGCCGGATCATCGACACAGATGCCATCATCTCACGTGAGAACACCATCCACCAGGTACACGGTACATACTCTTGCAATTCGGCCAACGTTGTCTACCTGATACGCTGCAAGAAAGGATGTCCCGAGGCATGGTACATTGGGGAAACTATGCAGACGCTGCGACAACGCTCGACAATCACCAGGCAAGACTGTTCACTTCCTGTTGGGGAGCACTTCAGCGGTCACAGGCATTTGGCCTCTGATATTCGGGTAAGCGTTCTCCAAGGCGGCCTTCGCGACACACGACAGCGCAGAGTCGCTGAGCAGAAACCGATAGCCAAGTTCCGCACACACGAGGACGGCCTCAACCGGGATATTGGGTTCATGTCACACTATTTGTAACTCCCACAGTTGCGTGGACCTGCAGAGTTTCACTGGCTGTCTTGTCTGGAGACAATACACATCTTTTTAGCTTGTCTTGATGCTCTCTCCACTCACATTGTTTCGTTTCTTAAAGACTTGATTAGTTGTAAGTATTCGCATTCCAACCATTATTCATGTAAATTGAGTCTGTGTCTTTATAAGCTCTGTTTGTGAACAGAATTCCCACTCACCTGAAGAAGGGGCTAAGAGCTCCGAAAGCTTGTGTGGCTTTTGCTACCAAATAAACCTGTTGGACTTTAACCTGGTGTTGTTAAACTTCTTACTGTGTTTACCCCAGTCCAACGCCGGCATCTCCACATCACGTCATTCAGTTACCCATGGCCATATTTTTATTTGTAGGAAGTGAGACAAGTTAAAGGGGAAATTGTTGAGTGACAACAAATTCAGCTAGGCGTAGGAGAATGGTGCTGAATGGGGATTGTTTGGGTCTTTGCTCCAGGAAGAAGTGGAGAAACCTCTGACCATCCTGGCGAGGGATGGAGGAGTAGAGGGATTGGACATCCGTAGTGAAGAGGAGACTGTTAGGGCCAGGGAACTGGAAATTGTTGGTATGACGTAGGGCATCAGAGGAATGACGAATGTAGGTGGGAAGGGACTGGACAAAGTGAGAGAGGATGGGGTCAAGATAGGAAGAAATGAGTTCCATGGTGCAGGAATAGGCTGATATGATGGGTCTACCAGGAGAGCCCTGTTTGTGGATTTTGGGAAGGAGGGAGAAGCAGGAAGTGTGGGGTTGGGGGACTGAGGTTGGAAGCTGTGGAGGATCTCCAGAGGTGATGAGGTCCAGAAAGCAATGGCTTGATGTTCGTCCAGGGGAGGTTGGAGGAAGTGTGTGAGAGTTGGCGCTCAGCCTCTGCAGGGTAGAGATCAGTAGGCCAGACAACACCAGCACCACCCTTCTCAGCAGGTTTGATCACAAGGTCAGGATGGAGTCTAAGAGAACGGAGTGCAGCAAGTTCAAAGGGAGACAGGGTGGAGTGGGTGAGAGAATCCGAGAAATTGAAGTGGCTAAAGCCATGCCTACAGTTGTCAATGAAAAGATCAAGATTGGATAATATGTCAGAGGGAGGGGTCCAGGAAGAGGGAGAATATTGAAGGTGGTGAAAAGATCTGTTGAAAGCAGGGAGGACTCCTGCCCAAAAAAGTGAGCACGGAGATGGAGGCAATGGAAGAAGAGTTCAGCATCTTGCCGAGCCCAAGATTCATTGAGGTAAAGAAGGAAGGGGACAAAACTGAGTCCTTTGCTGAGCACAGAACATTCAGCAAGAGTCATGGATGGTTCATGGGCACCTGGTGCAAACCTGCAAGATCAGTTTTTTGTACTCGCAAACCAGCTGTACATTGAGCGAGTGGTAGCCTTTCCGGTTTGCAGTGCTTGTGGCCAGGGAGCTTTTACAGCCATGAGTGGAGTTGATGGTACCCTACATCTGTTGGAATCTGGAAATCTTAGCAAAACCCAGTGCTCTGGTCTTCTGAGTTGCTTGATCTCTGTCAAAGTTGACAACATTGTGGGGCTTGGCAAAAAGGGCATAACCTCATGAATGCATTTGTGCATGGACACTTGAGAGTTTGCTTAGAGGCCCCCAGTGGAGCCCTGGAAAGAGCCATTGACATGTAAGCTCAGAGCAGCCTGCTACTTTCACAGCCACCAGCAATGGATGCCCTCCCAGTTCCTGTGGCACCGATTATTGGAGAACATGGCAAATGTGAGTCTCCAGATCCCTAGACATGCAGAGCCATCAGCGACACTGATTCTCACTCACCTGGTGATTTAAGTATGCAAGTTTTGTAGGCCGAGTCTTGCGAGCTGACTACATATGATGTCTCTGTGAGCCTCATCCCCTGTATCCAGAGGAGGCCCATTGTCTCTTGGTTTTGGGGGTCTTGCTCCTCCCTTTTGCGATCCAGGCACCTCCATCACAATCTTCATCTCCTTCTCACCTGCCTGTAAGTGATAACACAAGCAGCAATGAATACAGCCTCCATTTTCCTGATGGTCTCCTCTTTGCAGTATCAGTGAGAAACATACAAGTGTCAGCATCAGTCCCCATAGGTTGTTTTGTTAATTTAATCACTCCTCAGTGAATGATCAGTTTTATGTGCTTTCAAACCAAATTGAGCAAGTGGTAGCCTTTCCGGTTTATGTATTGCAGTGCCTGTTGCCTGGGAGTTTTTACAGTCATGGGTACAGTGGGCCAACATGAGCACCAGTGCTAAGGGTAGGACAAGTCACCAGGACCCGATGAACTGCACGCTAAGGAAGTGGCTGCAGAGATGGTGGACCCATTGGTTGAAATTTTTCATAATTCGCTAAATTATCAGTACCAGAAGATTAGAAAATAGCCAATGTGACCCCCTTGTTCAAAAAGGGAGAAAGGCAGAAGGCAGGGAACTATAGGCCAGTTGGTTTAACATCAATTATTGGCAAGATGCTGGAGTCAATAATCCAACAGCAAAGAGCTCTTTCCTGTGGCACACCATTAGTTACATTCTCCAACCAGAAAAGGACCCTCTGTTTCCTGTTAGCTAGTCAGTCTTCTATCCGTGTCAATATGTTGGCACCGACGCCTCTACTTTCTCAGGTGGCTAAGGAAATTTGGCATGTCTGCTGCGACTCTCAGACACTTCTTCCTACCTCCCCTGGACGTGACCCCACTAGCAAACATCAAACTTTTACACCATAGAAAGCATCCTTTCTGGTTGTACCACAGCTTGGTAGGGCTCCTGCCCTGTCCAAGACCGTAAGAAACTACAAAGGATCGTGAACGAAGCCCAGTCTCATTTAAACCAACCTCTCATCATGACTCTGTTTGCACTTCTTGCTGCCTCGGAAAAGCAGCCAACATAGTTATGGAACCCACACACCCTGGACATAGTCTCTTCCATCTTCTTCCGTTGGAAAAAGGAGACAAAAGTCTGAGGTCATGTACAAACCGACTCGAGAACAGCTTTTTCCCTGCTGCCATCAGACTTTTGAATGGACCTATCTTATATTAAGTTGATCTGCCTCTACATCCTAGCTATGACTGTAACATTGCATTTTACAGCCTCTCCTCCTCTATGTCTGTATGCTTTGTATAGCGGGCAAAAAAAAATACTTTTCACTGTATACTAATACATGTGACAATAAAAAATCAAATCAAATGTTACCCTGTATACCATGAGCAAAAACCCTTGTGGCGCTTATCAAATGCTTTTTGGACACCTAAGTACAATACATCCAACTGTTCCCCTTTATCAACAGCACGTGACTCTTTCAAAGACCTTCAATAAATTAGTTAAGCAGGATTTCCCCCTCACAAAGCCATGTTCACTATGCCTGTTTGCCTTCAATTTTTCTAAATGCACTGTCATAGCATCTTAAAAAAGCTTCCAACATTTTCCCTGTGACAGTTGGTAAGCTAACTGGTCTGTAATTTCCTATTTCCTGTCTCGATCCTATTTCTGGGATGTTACTTGTATCATCTATAGTGAAGTCCAATGCAAAATACCGGCTCAATTCATCTGTCAACTCCTCACTTTCCATTATTAATCCCCCAGACTCACTTTCTATCGGACCACTGCTCACTTTGTTAACTCTCTTATTTATTTATAGAAACTCTTAGGGGCGATCTTACCAAAACAATTCTAAGTCCTGGACGGGCGTGAAAACAGGAGAGTTTCAGATCTGTTTTAGGGCGAGTTCAAACCTGCTGTCTTATGCACTCAAGTGCATGAAAAAACAGTAGAAACGGTTTCTCACCAATAAAGGAAGGGGGTGAGTCTTAAGTTGCCCGAACACTGGCTGAGAGCAGCAGAGGGTATCATTGCATGTGTGCAGATCTCTAGTAAGGGAGACCTGTCATTTGGCCTCTGCTGCTCTGAGCTTGCCTCCTCCATGGCCTCCACAAACCCTGCCAGGCGAAGTCACACAGCACGTGAGCCCGGACTATTCCATCCTGGGCTCGTTAGATCAATGTAAAATCAGATTAAAATAAATTAAAATAATTTATTCAGCCACGCGTGGAAATGGAAACGAGGCTGATTGCGCTGGATATCCGGTGCCGGTAAGAGCGCGAGAGGCGAGAAATCGGGCATGAACCTGATTTCTCGGCTTTCTCACAATCTTACCGGCTCACTCCACCCATCGGCCAGCAGGGCGCAAAGGTAAGATCGTCCCCTTACTTATATTTCAAGTTAGTTTTCCCTTGTACTCTAATTTTCCCCTCATTAATCATTTTGTAATTCTTTGTTGTCCTTTATATTCATCCAACCGTCTAACCTGTCACCCATCTTTATGTAGTTATATGCTTTTTCTTTAATTTTGATACCGTCTTTAACTTTTGGTGGGTCCTCCCCTTGGATTTTTTCTTTTTCGTTCGGGTGTAACTATTCTGTGTTCAGAAATATCCCTTTAAATGTCTCTCACTGTATCTCGATTGACCTATCTTTTAATTGGTCACTTTAGCTCGCTCTGTTTTCATTCCCATATCATTGCCCTTATTTAAGTTTAAAATACTAGTCTTGGAGCCATTCACCTCTCCCTCAAACTCGATGTAAAATTCAATCATATGATCACTACTATCCCAGGGATGAGTTCACTATGACAAAATCATTTAACCCTGCTCTTGCACAACACCAGGTCTAGTATGTATCCACTCCGTGGCCTGGGCCTCAGCTCCTCCCTCTGCAACTGGATCCTGAACTTCCTAACCCACAGACTACAATCAGTAAGAATAGGCAACAGCACCTCCTTCACAACCATCCTCAACACTGGTACCCCACAAGGCTGTGTATGCAGCCCCCATTTATACTCCTTGTACACCTATGACTGTGTGGCCAAATTCCCTTCCAACTCTATTTTCAAGTTTGCTGATGACACCAGTGTAGTGGGTCGGATCTCAAACAATGATGAGACAGAGTACAGGAATGAGATAGAGAATCTGGTGAACTGATGCGATGACAATAATATCTCCCTCAATGTCAACAAAATGAAAGAGATTGTCATCGACTTCAGGAAGCGTAGCGCAGAATATGCCCCCGTCTACATCAACAGGGACGAAGTAGAAATGGTCGAGAGTTTCAAGTTTTTAGGTGTCCAGATCACCAACAACCTGTCCTGGTCCCCCCATGCCGACACCAACATCTCTACTTTCTCAGAAGACTAAGGAAATTTGGCATGTCAGTTACGACTCTCGCCAACTTTTTACAAATGCACCATAGAAAGCATTCTTTCTGGTTGTATCACAGCTTGGTATGGCTCCTGCTCTGCCCAAGACCATAATAAGCTACAAAAGGTCGTGAATGTAGCCCAATCCATCACGCAAACCAGCCTGTCATCCATTGACTCTGCCTTGGCAAAGCAGCCAGCATAATTAAGGACCCCACACACCCCGGACATTCTCTCTTCCACCTCCTTCCTTCGGGAAAAAGATACAAAAGTCTGAGGTCACGTACCAACCGACTCAAGAACAGCTTCTTCCCTGCATGCTCTAGCATGCACTGTTCTAAGAAACTATCCCAAAAACACTCTGTGAACTCCTCACTTGGGTCACATTTGTCAATCTGATTTTTCCAGTCTATACGTAGATTAAAATTCCTTATGATTATTGCTGCATCTTTCTGACAAGCCTTCATTATCTCTTCCTTTATATTCTGTCCGACCATGTAGATACAACTTAAACTTATGCAGAAGCAGAATTAGAAATAAAATCATCAATAATCATGATTCCTCCATTATACTTAAAGGTACAACACAGAAGAAATGCATTAATTTCCTAGATACTAGATATTTAAATTGGAGTAACGAAGCAATAGACATAAGTTAGCAACGTAAAATGTTTTTGAAATAACTAACACCCAGTTCATCTCCCTGAACACACCTTCCATGGACTGGTAAGGTTGTAGCTAATGGCCAGAATTTGAAAGCTCCTCCCGACCGGTGGGATGTTATGGTCCCACAAACCAAATGGGGATTTAAATGACTTGCTGCATCCACTGGGGGCGACACTCTGTGGCAGGGTCATAACATCCTGGCTAATGTGTTTTTGCTGTATATGCATGAAGCTGGAACATTTTAATTGGGCAGTTACTACCCATTTTACTGCATCTCAGACCACAATCTCAAGATTCAAATTTAGCAATTGATCCAGCATTAGTATTCATCTAGTATTGGTACTCATCTAATATTAATTATGATTCAAATGAATGGCAAGTTTATTTTTTCACTTTTCTGGCCGGTGCAGGCACACAGTGGGCCGAATGGCCTCTTTCTCATAGCTAATGGTTCAATTGCTGTTTGCAGAAGAGAGTTCCAAAATTTTGGAACTCTCTTCATTACCCTTTGAATGTAGAAGCGTTTCCTAATTTCACTTCGGAAAGATCTGGGATTATTTATGATATTTAAAATATATTAAAATTAGCACTTAAATAATTCTGGCGCTGATTTCTGGCGTGGAGCTGACGGCACCAGAAATCCGGCTGCTGGAGATGCATGGAGGCTGTGTCACCCAGCGGGGAGCCTGCAAAACGGCCTCCGCTCGAGTCTTGCCCGCTGAGCTATAAAAGCAATGCAGTGGGCTGGGAGAATGCCCCCTCCCCCGGTTCTAATTTTCAGATTATATTCCCTAGTCCAAGATTCTCCCAAATTGACCATTTACCTTCATTACAACAGTGACTACATTTGAAAGCATTTCATTGACTGTAAACCACTTTGGAATATCCTGAGATTAAAAGCACTACAAAAATGGAAGTTGTTCATTACTGTTTGAGATCTTATTATAAGCAAAATGGTTGCATGTTTGTCCTCTAACGCAGTCACTACACATCAAGTCCGTCACAATATTGAAATGTTTTGAGATGTTATAACACATAAATTCAAATATTTATTTTGAAATAAAACTGTTTCAGTATTACATTATCCAGTTAGCACAGTGTTCGTTACAATAGCATCCACTACATTTTTTCTCACTCGCTCCTAAGCTTATACAGCTGTACTTTTGAGTCTACACATTTATTTCCAAAGAATTTATTACCTTAGCGACTTCATAGAAACATTGAAAGTAGGAACAGGAATAGAACATTCGGCCTTGGAGCCTGCTCCACCATTCAATGTGATCATCTCTGATCTTCTCTCAACACCAGACTCCCACATTCTCCCCATACCCCCTGACACTTTTAGAATCAAGAAATATATCAATTTCTTTCTTAAATATATTCAGTGACTTGGCTTTCGAGCCTTCTTTGGTAGAAAATTCTACAGGTTCTATAATTCTACTCCCCCTCTGAGTAAGGAAGTTTCTCCTCATCTTGGTCATAAATGACCGAGCCCGTGTCCTGAGATTTCATGCTTTTTCTGGCACCCAGATAGGTGAGTATTCCTTTGTTGACCGGTTAAAACTGTTCTCTTGCCCTCTCCCCTCCTTCGCAGCCTCTCTTTTCTGTAGCCGTTCCCTCGCTGTTTCCCCTGTGGTACCTGCTTCCTTGTGTCCCCCCTCCCATCCATGCCCTTGCCGTGTCCCACCGCTGTAACCACTGCCTTGCCGCCCCGGACTGAGTGCTGCAATTCAGATTCCCACTGCTCGTTACCCCTCAAGTCACAGGCTGCTTGTTTCCCATTTTCCTGCTCAGCAGCCTATCAACAGCAAGCTTGGAAGAGAAACACCTTGTGATTGGAGAAGCAGCTCCTTACAGAATGCCAATTCCATATATTGGGGGTTGGGGGGGGGGGGGGGGGACTTTTGTCTGATTGGTTGCCTTTTGATTGAATTTTCCTGTGCATTTTGGGGACTTTTGGAGGCAAATTCACCCACCACCCTCATGTATTTGATTACCAACTATTTGAGTTGTAAAAGGAGCTGGAGCACATGCTGTGCATCAGCAAGAGAAGAGAGGTGAAAAATAGTGAGGCAAGATGGAAGAACATTGTGCATTAAACAATTAAATTTAGCACAGCTGGCCTTAATTAGATTCTAATTATTATGACTGAACTGAGTCATTTTTTGATGAATATTATTTCTTGCTGTTCCTTTCTCTAATTGTTACTGAAGACTTGTGTCACAAATTTAATTGTGTTACTGTAATGATCATCTGCAGTTCTAGTACTATTCTTCGAATGGGAAAGACTTGTAATGCTACAGGGGGTAGTGGTCAAATTTCTTCTGTTAGCTATATGTACCAGAGAATGTAACATATTCTTCATACTCTGTTTATAGAGGAAATCTCCCCACACCCCATAATACTTAACTCACTTGGCTTTGATTCATAAATTTTTCATGTTACATCTGCTAGGTTATTGGATATTCAGTGGAACACGCACCTTGATTTGATGCACAAAAGACTCAACTCCCAAGGGTACTATTTACTCAGGGTGTGGTGTGGAACTGTTAGTTTCTCTCCACACAGCACTGAATGAATTTCATTGCCTTTGTCTATGAAGTACAGATCAGGACAGTGATAAACTAATGTGGATATTCAGAGGCTGGGGTCCAATTCTCACCCAGGTATTTATTTGCCTTCATTGTATTAAATATTCAGTGGGTTCAAGGTATGAAGAAACAGAAATTATTTCAGCTTTGTGAAAAGGAATTAAAGGTAAAGAGAATGTAATGGGGATTGATTGTTGCAACTCACCTTTGTTTTGATCTAGGAAGTTTTAAGATCATCTTTCCATTTTGTACATAGTGCCAGTTTTAAAACTACGCAAAATAATTTCAGTAAGCTAATTCAGAGAAAATACGGAAGGCTATTTTATTCATTGAAGAGTTTTTTTTAATTGAGCAATGGATTTTCACTGAAATTAAACTGAGATGGTCCAAAGCAGAGGACTTTGTTCCTTTATCCTCTCCTCTTTTGCATGAAGATGTTGACTCTTTGCTGATTGCACTTCCGTATGTAACGCATTCACTATTTATGCATGAATTTTAAATGGAGTGTTGGCAAGATTTTCCATGCATCACAGTTGAGCCAGACATCCACCCAGCTGCACACCTTCACTTTCAGCAGAGCTTTTTGAATAATAGAAACCACAACTATTGCTGCTTTGCCTTGAATCACAGTAAGAAGTTTAACAACACCAGGTTAAAGTCCAACAGGTTTATTTGGTAGCACATTTGGTAGCACATTATTTGGTAGCACATTATTTGGAATCCACATTGGCTAGGATTACCTAATTTAGCAAAGTTCAGGCATCAGACCTCTGCATTCTAAGACCTTACTTAAGCTATTCTTCTTCTTTTGCCATGAAATCAAATAATACATTTCTCCCCAGTAATTCCAATTTTCTTTATTGTTTTCAAATAGTCTAATACAAGACTAGAATCTGAAATGGTGAAAGTTCAGTTAACTAGTCAATTAGTTGGTTTTGTTTACCGTATCTTTTCTCCCTTTCTCTAGAGTGCAGAGCAGGTTTCTACATTCTGTCGGAGTTTATATGAACTGCAACCACCTGATATGGATGGGCAGAAAGGGAACCTTGATCAACATTTGAGGCCACTAGCACGACACCTCTCTGATGCAGAGAGACTTCGGAAAGTTATCCATGAACTTATAGATACAGAGAAGTCCTATGTGAAGGTACGTATGAAGGTTAAATTGATGGCGTGCATGTATCCTTGTTAATTAAGTTAAGCTTTATAAAATGAGTAGCCCATACTTTGCCATCAAATAAGATATTTGTCAATTTCTTAATGTGTCTCCTTCATCTTATTATGCCACTGACTCATGCTGAGGAATGATTCCACAGCTACAGAAATCTTCGAGCGTCTCATCCATATCTATATACTTCGACATACAGTCAGTAACAACCGAGCTGATTCTTTCCTTATCTAACTTCCAGCATGTAATTTTTCCAGCAAGAGTTCCTTGATGATAATCGGGAATTTCCAGCAAGTGTTCCTAGATGATAATCGGGAATGGAAACCATAGTTGTTATTTCAAAACCTAATCCAGGTGATTTGAATTTGATACCCCAAGAAGGTACAGACTTGTGTCTGAACACTGTTGTCTGTAGTTCTTAGTGCTACACTCTCTAAAGCAGTGATAGGCAACCTAGGCTAATCAGAGGGCCTCCTTCATCTCAGTGGGCTGCAGGATTGAAATTAGGCTTGTTCACTAACCACAACCCCATGAATAAGGTTAAATACATTTCTTAATTTCACAGTAACTTTAACTATATGCCAAATATCTCATAATGAGTTATAGAAAATATTTAATCATTCAAATGTTAATAAAACTATCAACTTCAAATTTTAAACAAAATAAATATTTACACTTTGGACATAAAGGGAGCACAGCACTCTCAAGGTCAATGTTGTGTGCAATCTGCATACACCTCACTTCACTTGCCCTTGCTTTATGTGCGTATCACTTCAGTCAAACTGGTAGGAAAACACTACTTGGACAGAAATCTACAGGATGTGGTGACTGTGCATATTGACAACAGCCAACAAAATTGTCTCGTGGGCCACACTCAGAACCTAGATGGGCTGCATGTGGCTCCTGGGCCACAGGTTACCCACCATTACACTAAACCATCAGGCAGTCTCAAAACTGTACTCCAATCCCAACAAATGCCACAATTTTACCACAGTGCTACAATTTAAAGTATTTGCTTGTAGTCATCTTTCCCAACATTAATTACATTTATCTTTTGCATATCCTGACTTTTGAAAGCTAAGACCATAAAGGCAGAATAACCTATTCATTGTTTCCTCCTCTGATGCTCAGTCCACCATCTTGAGGGGGAAGGGGACCTGATCTAATACAGTCTAATTGATGGCTCAGGGAATTATAATTTGGTGCCTTTTTATGCTGCAAATACTTTGGAAGCCATATAATGATGTGCCAGCTGAAAGTTGTTGAGTATATATATATAAAAAATGGATTGTAGTTTTAGTATGCTATTTCTCCATTTCCCAAGGCAGTTACGGTGGGTTCTGTGAGATGACAATTTTGTGTTTAATTAGGGCATTTTGTGTTGTGGGAACTTCACTGATTGGCCAGGCTGACTGGCTTACTAAACTCATGATATTCCAAACAGAAAACACACACGCATTTCTACCTGGGAGTACACCACATAGCATACTGGAAAGGAAAGAATAGATGCTTTTAACCACACCTGAAGCTGACATTGGATCCTTTGCATATGCAAATAAACCTTCCCAAAATTGACTTGCCCTGAGGCAGCCAGCATGTCACATTCAGGTTAACAACCCAAGGGATCGCCTGCAACAAAGAATGAATAATTTATCTGAAGGTGGTGCTGGGAGGAGCAGAGCATGAGTACTCTTCCCAACCTCACATTAAATGAACCATCTGTTGTAAATGTGATCGTCGGTTCATGATCTCTGCTGTTCCTAATCTTCAGTGCTTCCCTTCCTGGGCAGTCCTCCACTCATCCTGGCCTTCTCTGCCAATCACTTCTCTTCCAAACTCCTGATTAGCCCCCCTCCCCACGATTTATTAACCTATGAACCATTTGCTACAGGGCCTGTGTGATTTTAGCAGTGATATAACACAGTTCTCCACCGGCTGACTTTGATGCCACATCAGCTTCTTTATAATGAGGTCCAATATCTGGGGCATCTTAGATCTCGTTATTTAGGTGCCGGAAATGTGCTCTGCGTCACCATCCACCCAAATTTCTGGGCCGCAGTCTAACCCTTGCATCTTCTTTTTTTGATGGAATTTCCATTTAATGTTCCATTATTCTATGGCCTATCTTTCCATCTGAACACTCAATTGGTATATGAAATATCAGCTGACTGTAGAAATCGGTTCATCTTGCAAAAATTTCCCAAATCCCCAAAAAGGCACAGATGATGTGCTCATGAGATCTGGACAAATGCTGAGGAAACAGCTGGCACCATATCTACCTGCTCAGCAGCAGATACTTAGGGAGGAGATGTGTGTGGAGATGCTTCATTTGTTGGGAGTAATACTGGTCCGGTCACCTCTGCTGGCTCATGTAACCTCACTGGAGTCTCTTTCTCCATAACGTTTAGATTAATTTAGTCAAGTCTGCTTTTGTGTTCTCTGATCTCTGCTTTAGATTGCTAATTTTCAGATCTTGTACTGTGTACCCGTTATATTTGTACAACTGAGGACATTGTTTCATGGAGTCATCTAATAGTTTGTCTGTTTGGATTATGGTTGTATTAACCACAACATTGTTGTTGGTTTGAGCAACATGCATTAACTCTGAGACAGTAATAGCCCAGGTAAAAAATATTCACCTATCAGTGCTTCCCTGAAATTGACACAGGAGCTACAAAATCAGCCAGTAGGACCCATGATGTTAATCTCCTGTGGATTCAAGACATCATTTAAAAGTCAGCATATCTAGTGAAGTTATTTAATTGCATCAACACATGACCTGAATTGGGACAGCCCTCTTTATAAACCTTGAGGGGATTACATTAAGTTAGTCAATGGGTTATACTGATCTCTGCAGGGCTGAGCTATAAATAAGACATGAAATCCTCTCTCACTTGTAAAACTGTCAATAATGCAAAATTAAGCCAAACAATCTATTTCTTGCTGTTATAAAGCATTTATTAGGGACTGTCTGTCTGTGTCCTTAGCACTGGAAAGAGAAGTCCTGGAGCTGTTAGATATAAACTCCATTGGCTACAGTGAAGCAGTTCTTCAGTCCAGGATAATCCCACTATCACTAAACTTTTGGGGGCAGAAACTCCATGGGGTTGGAAGCATTGAGAACAAGTCCACTCCTGCTTGGCCTGCTCACCCTGCGCCATTTAATGGCTGTCACCCCATTTGGCTTGAGCGGGATTATCGCGTCCATTGGGAGAAGAAAGTCCCACTTCCCTGAGCTATTGGCTAGTCAGATGGTCAGCAGTTCTCCAGTCCCAGCAGATCATGGGGAATGGTGGCCAATGCTGGGACTGCAGCCAGTCCCAGAGGGAAGTGAGCAGTGATGGAGTTGGACTTCAAAGTCTCACCAGGACCAGGCCAGTAGGCCTGGGTTGGAGGGATAGGGGGCTGCAGTGGACAGGGCAAGGGGGCAGTGAAACCACTAGCTAAATGCTATAAGTATCAAAATTGACGTGTGTGCGGTGGCACAGTAGTTAGCACTGCAGCCTCACAGCGCTAGGGACTCGCGTTCAATTCTGATTATGGATGACTGTCTGTATGGAGTTTGCACATTCTTCCTGTGTCTGCACGGGTTTTCTCTGGGTGCTCCAGTTTCCTCCCACACTCCAAAGATGTGTGGGTTAGGATGATTGGAACAAGCAAAATTGATCCTTCGTGTCAGGGCGACTAGCAGGGTAAATACTTGGGGTTAAAGGGATAGGGCCTGGGTAGGATTGTTGTTGGTGCAGGTTTGATGGGTTGAATGTCCTCCTCCAGCACTGTAGAGATCCTGTGACTTGAGATTTAAAGGAGGAGGTGTTCTGTAGAGCAATTTTGCAGGCATCATGAAAGAGAAAAATTAATGAGTAGTGCATTTATACATGGAGTGGAGATGCCGGTGTTGGACTGGGGTAAACACAGTAAGATGTTTAACAACACCAGGTTAAAGTCCAACAGGTTTATTTGGCTACCAAATAAACCTGTTGGACTTTAACCTGGTGTTGTTAAACTTCTTACTGTTTATACATGGAGCCGTGAGAGTGCAAATAAAGAAGACCAACTTAATCAAGTTTTTATTAAATCCTATTGATCTCAGCGCCTCCTCCATCAGCTCAATTAAAGGTTGCTTCAACATCTAAGGAGTGAAGCAAATATGCATTGAACAAAATGATGGTGATGAATAATATGACTAACCACCCACCTCGCCATTAGAATGCCTATGTTAAAGCACCATAACTTTACTATAATCAAGAATCCCAGGACTTTTTTTGCTTTTCAAGCAGATGTCCGGTATTATACAATTTCTACATCAACCTATTGAAATTAAATCACTTTTTTGCAATAAAATTTGCAGTATCATGAACTGGGTATAAAATTGGACTTAAGCTGGTGCATGTGATGTGTATGAATATTTGCTTTCTATTTCCCGATGATCAGCTGTGATTGCATCACACTGGTTAATCATCAGCACAGATATAATCACTCATCAACTATGCAAGGCACTTTGTGTCTTCCATCACTCTTGCTTATCCTCAAACAGTAGACATTTAAAAACATCTGGGCGTAGTTATAAGGCTGAATTCTGATTGCAGGTTTCAGACAATGGTTGCCAACAGCTTGAGTTTACTGTTGTGATTTGACATTTACATCCCATAATGAGATCAACAACTTGTAACCATGTGTGACTATCCATTGTTCTAATGTCACCCTGCTCAGCAATCCAGTCTTCTCCACATTACAACTTGTGGGTAGTTCCACTGTCATTTTCCTTCAATATTTTAAATATTTGTTTTCTCTTCATATTTTTCCCCCTTTTCATATTTGTTTTACGTTGTGTCTACCTCTGGTTGCATTTTCTCATCTGTTATTCTGGTTATGTATTCATTCATTTTTTCTGCTAATTTTCTTGTTTTCTCTTTGCCTCTTATATTACATTTTCAATCTTTATATTTTGTTTTGCTTCTCATATTCCATAATTCAGAACCATCTATATTCATATTTCTTAAAATTCAGTAGTCTGTGCCTAATTTGTTTTTCCACTCAATCCCTCACAGCAGGATTTTCCTTCCCCTGTGAGTCATCACCATGACGACCTTCTGCTCTCCAGGCCTCTGAGTCTCAGCTCATTGCCTAAGATTTTTAAAACCGGGCTCTAGGAAGATGAACACAGTATATCCTCTGTATTCTTATCTGTATTTCATTGCTCTACTAACTTCCTGCCCATCAGTGAAAATAAAGTTGCTGTAGAATTGCTCTTTTTGTTTCATTCTGTGCAAAACTTTTCTCTTGTCTAATATTTCAATACAGTAAAAATGGGTCAGTCTACTCCCTACCTTTGCTCTTTACCAGTTGCTTTGTAAATTAATGTTTAAGCATTGGCATGTGTTTAACTTGTCCTCAAATCTTCACACTTTCCCTCTGCAAAGTATTCACTCTCCCTTGTGACCAAACAGGCCAGAAACCCGCAGCTTTACTGAGTAAATGCAGAAATTACCAACTACTTTAATAGACAATGTATTAGTGCAGTAACACACAAAATAGTTGCACAGAGCCACCATTAGTTTTTAATCATTAATGCATGAGTGCCTAGAACAAATTAGCTTTTTGACTTTTTATAGATGAGCTCATAAAAGTGTTGGATATTAATATTAAATAGAGCTTCATGTATCCTTTGTTAGCATCAAGAACCTGAATGTTGTGTGTAGCAGTTAGATGTGGAATCAAACTTCATCTGCTCAATAAAAAAAATTCAGTTCCAATTTCAAAAGAGCATTATTACTATACCAGCGTGGCATTTTCCACAGCAGTCATTCTATCGGCTCATGAGTGAGATTGCAAAATTAGAACATCTTTGTATTTTGGGTCCAATCCAGATAAGACCCTTACAACCAGCACACAAAGGAGTCTTACATCCCTCAGTCTGGGCTAGATTTGAACCCATTGTTCTAACTTATAATTCTCTTTGATTCTGTACTGAAAAACTTGAGTGTATATTGATAGTTGTTGAAAAATATAAAATCCAAAGACTATTGAAAATGTTTTACCTTTCAGTTTATGTATTTTTCTCAGGTTTTGAGCTGCTAAAGCATCTTTATTAGGTTGTATTTTCCAATTACAGGGAGTGACATGATTAAATTTTCCAGCTATCTCTCATCTGAATAGCTGTTTTGATTTGCTAATGTCAAACCTTTCCTTTTCTTGTGCTCATCATGGTCAGCAATGATGATAGTAAGCACTCTTCGTTAAGTCAGCATGAACAAATGCATAGGAAAGCATCCTCTACTCTACCCTAACAACATGTCATCAAACTTCAAATGAGTCCCCCAGTTATATCAGTGTCATCCTTATTCCATATCCAATATCAATCATCCTATGTCTTCTATGAGTGAGATTGTCAATTTGTGCCAAATTAGGAACACTGTTATATGGAGACCCTTCCCCCGCAGGAACTGAATTAACTCTACCGAACCTCAGCTCACATTGGATCCCCATATCCAGAGGACAGAGACTTTAATTCTTTCAGGTTGAACTGGTCCTGAATCCAGATCCCAGAGATATCAAAGCTGGTTTCCTGTTTTGTTTTAATATATGGAGATGGAATATTTACAGATGACAGCGCCCTTTGAAGACTTAAGTGGTATTTCAGCAGCCAAAGTCAAATAGTTAGTTTATATTTTTCTTGTATAGAGATGCAATTAATTGTGGATTGTACTGTAGAATTCTCTAATGTCACTTTTTAAATACATTTTCCATAATGATCACAAGTGGAAATGTTTCTTTATAGCAGTATTAGGCAGTTTTGGCATTGAGGAAAAACAGTTATGTTTCAATTCTATATGGTAAATAAAACACTAATACCCAGAGCCTGTTTAAGATGGTTAAAAGGATGATGCAGTGAAGTACTCAGTAATGCTGGAACAAATGAATATAATACAAAATCAGTTAACTTCAGTATTCTTGGATAATAGTATCTATCTTTTGCAGGATCTAAGCTGTCTGTTTGAAGTATATCTGGATCCCCTACATAATGAGACTTTCCTAACACAGGATGAGGTATGGTGTCTGCATGTTAACTTATTTTCAGAACTCTTGTTGTAATGTAGTTTAAGGCCAATGCTTCTCTCATTCACTGCATCTATTTATTATCTGGCACAGTGGTTAGCACTGCTGCCTCGCAGTGCCAGGGACCCGAGTTCGATTCCCAGCTTGGGTCACTGCCTGTGCGGAGTCTGCACGTTCTTCCTTGTCTGCGTGGGTTTCCTTCGGGTCCTCCGGTTTCCTCCCACAGTCTGAAAGATGTGCTGGTTAGGTGCATTGACCCGAACAGGTGCCAGAATGTGGCGACTAGGGGAATTTCACAGTAACTTAATTGCAGTGTTAATGTAAGCCTTACTTGTGACTAATAAATAAACTTTACTTTTAGAAGAGTCATCCAGACTTGAAACGTTAATTCTATTTTCTCTCTCCACAAATGCTGCAAGACCTGCTGAGATTTTCCAGCATTTTCTGTTCTTGTTTCAATGTTTTCCCTTTATTGATATGTGAATGTTTCTCTCTGTGCAGGTGCAGTCCCCTCTGCTTCAAATCCACTGTCATTGCCCCTCACTTCAAAAAATCAACCATTGACCCCATTTACCTTGCTGACTACTGCCCCATTTCCAAAATCCCTTTCCTCTCAAATCCGTGATCTTGGGGATTGCCATCCAAATTCATGCCCATCTTTCCTGGAACTCCTATGGTTTGAATCTATCCAATCTGCTTCTGTCATGGTACCAAATCTGATCAAAGTCACAAACGATTATTACAAAGGCAAATTATCCCTCCATGTTCTCCTTGACCTTTCTGCAGCCTTTGACACAGATCATAACACCATCTTCCTCCAACACCCCTTCATTGCAACCACATTAATTTTGATGACGCTCACCTGGTTCCATTCCTATCCATCTAATTGTATTCGTAGAATCACCTTCAATGCCCCACAGCTATCTCTGTTTCCCCCAGGATCTATCCTGGGTCCCTTCCTATCACATGCTGCTATCAGCAACATCAGCCAAAAACACAGCATTTAACACTGTTGTTAAATGATCAAACTGCTGGTCTGACATCCAATTCTGGATGAACAGTCATTTCCTAAAGTTAAACATTGAGAATGCCAAATCTATTGTCTTTGGTTCCTGATACAAATTCTGCTCCTATGTTACCGACTCCATTTCTCTCCCTCCGAACCATCTGAGACTAAATCAGAATGATCACAACCATGGTCTCACCATTGACCCCAAGATGAGGTTCTGACCACATATTCATGCAATCACTAAGACCGGAATTTCTGATATTCCCACCGCCACTATTTAGCCCATCTGCTGCTGAAACCTCATCCAAACCTTTATTACCTATACACTTGACTACTCCAAAGCACTCCAGGCTGGCTACACACTTTCCACCCTGCATAAACTTGAGGACATCCAAACCTCTGCTTACACCAACCCCCATTCACCCATCACACCTGTGTTCGCTGATCTACCTTGGCTGCTGAAGCAAACGTCAATTTTAAGTTTCTCATCCTTGTTTTCAAATACCTCCATGATCTCTCCCTATCTCTGTAATCTCCTTCAGCCCCACAACCCGCTCAAGACATCTGCAATTCTGGCCTCCCTAGTATTCCCGACTCTTGCATTGGTGGTCATGCTATCAACTTCCCTAAGCTCTGGAATTCTCTCCCTCATGCTCTCTCTATCTCTCTAACTCTCATTCCCCCTTTAAGATGCTCCTTTGTGGCTAGCACTGCTGCCTCCCATTCCCGGTTTGGGTCACTGTGGAGTCTGCATGTTCTCCCATGTCTGTGTGGGTTTCCTCTGGGTACTCCAGATTCCTCCCACAGTCTGAAAGACGTGCTGGTTAGGTGCATTGGCCGTGCTAAATTCTCCCTCAGTGTACCCGAACAGGTGCTGGAGTGTGGCGGCGAGGGGATTTTCACAGTAACTTCATTGCCATGTTAATGTAAGCCTACTTGTAACACTAATAAGTAAACTTTAAAAAAAAAACTTAAAATGCATTTCTTTGATCATCATGTAAAGTTACATATGGTTTTATAAGGCCATCTGCCCTTATAAAACCATATGTAACTCTATCAAATCTTACGTTGTAATGCTCTTCAGAAGCACCTTGGGATGTTTTATTTCCTTAAAGGTGCTATATAATACAAGTTGTTGTTGTAATATAAATTAATCGAGTTCTTGTAAAGAGAACAGCACAGAGCTTATGGACTCCAGTTTTGTTGTTGGCTGTCAGCTGTCACTGTGTGAAGGTCATGATGTGGAGATGCCGGCGTTGGACTGGGGTAAACACAGTAAGAAGTTTAACAACACCAGGTTAAAGTCCAGACTTTAACCTGGTGTTGTTAAACTTCTTACTGTGTGAAGGAGCAGTGGACCTTTATTCACAGGTGTTTGCATACATGCACAGAATGATGGAATACATGTTAGAAAGAAACCCAATTGCATCCCATCTCTCAAAATTTAACCTTCAAAAGCATCATAAAAATGTATTAGAGGAACTCTTGGGATTATTTTAATTGAGTTCACAGCAGGGCAAAACATTGGCCATGAAGCCAAAACAGGACACAGCAGACGGTAACTTTGCTTGAATATGTTTTGGTGACATTTTGCTCACATTGCATCACATGTCTTTTTGTTATTGTAAAGATGAACTCATCAAAGGTCATCAAATCTTTTGCATTATAACTGGAGTTGAATCCATAGCCAAGTTGAGATAACCTCGGGGGTAGTTTGCTGACCAACAGGATGACAGTGATGTGATATATAAATCAGATGAAATTTTCAGTGCAAGTATGTTTCAGTTCCACCTATTGGCAGCGTTATCGTTACTTAACCGAGCGTGCAAAGCAAAAGTATTTTGACGACAGATCAAAAATCTTAAATACTATATGCAAATCTGATTTCATATCAATTCCTCTGGTGTCACCGCCACCTCTTGCTACACTACAATTCTGACCTTATGAAAGCATTCACTACCAATGTAGAGTAGGTTGGGAGGTTGACCCAGAACAAGATGGGGTGACATAAAATGCCCTTAACAGAAAATGAGCCTTCCTGCTACTGAGGCTCAAGTGAGATGCCTGGACCATAATAGTTGAAGAAATTGGCACTGATAGCATATTTTAAGATAAGCCACTAGACCAACAGAATCAAACCTAAGGGTTCGTATTTCTGCAACTCTGTTGAAGTAACTAAATAATTCTTGCCCATGAAATATTGATGTAATATCTCAGGTTATCCCTTTAGCTATTTTTTAAACAAGTCATTGTGCCGTTATCATTTCAACCTCTTTTATATCCCAGTAACAACAATGCATTTGGTTGCTTTTAGTATAGAAGTCTAGATCTATAGTGAAAATTTTAAGAGTTGTTCATAGTGAGGTCCAGCATATCAATCCCATTATTTGTGTTTGTAGGCTTTAATGTTGGTTGCAAATTTACTTCTAATTTTAATTGTTCTGGGTTGTTGCTGGTGGCTATTACAGTCCCAAGCTAAATTCTGCTGTTGATTTGAAATTGAATTCAAGCCCCGTATTTAACCTCAATGAAGCATTCGTACATCCTACAGTTGGATTTATGGTTCCTGTGCCCAAGATGCACAGACAGATGATTGAGTTTCTTCTTCAACAGAATGCTAGACTTCTGTTTCCATGTTCTCACAGATGGAGTCATTGTTTGGGAGCCTGCCTGAAATGCTCCAGTTTCAGAAGATGTTTCTGCAGACACTTGACGATGGGATTGCCTTATCACCTGATTTCAGCAAGCTTGAAACTCCATCCCAATTTAAAGTAAGTTAACAATTTATGTATTTATTTATTGGCTAAGATATAGCATCAGATCAAGCCCAAAATCAGGTGCCATGTCTTTTCTTGTCATCTTGGATCTTGAATGTCTCTCTTGTAAGGATCATGAATTGGATTCACTTTGAATTTTAATTGTTTTTTGGAGCAAGCAAGAGATGGATTAAGGGCTTGCCCTGTCCACTCTACACATTGGCTTTGTACTTTAAGAATGGAGTATTTTTTTTTAAAAAGTGAACAATTTATTTACAGGATCAGGAAAATTCAGAAATGGCTGCAATGTACACTTGTAACTCTGTGGTGGAAGTAATGATATTTCCTATTTGACATAGCACTGCTCACAGAGTTACAACATTAGGGTAATTGATGTACATGTTTAAATAAATTCAGGGCTTATAATTGGGGACATCTTCATTGAGTTATGATGTCCGGTCTCCTTGCAACTAAATTGTTCATTTTTACTGCAATCTTTATTTCATTGTAATAACGATCAGGTGAGTCTGATGAAGGGGCAACACTCCGAAAGCCTGTGCTGCTAAATAAACCTGTTGGCCTATAACCTGGTGTTGAGAGACTATTTACTGTAGCTTTAGTATTGTTCTGGGGGTCTGTGCAGAACCTTGAAATCATTATCTGGACTGACCTGCCTTTTTACTGAAATAAGTCTGATCCTTCATTCATGTCAGTCCATTGATAATGTGCTGCCAGCTGAAATAGACATGTACACTGAGTAGTGTAGTTTCCTGAAACCTGGATTGACAGTGCTGTCTTGCACATTCAAGAGAGTTGGATTGCTATCTTAAAAGAAAGAATGTGCAAGGTTACGGTAATAAGACAGTGGAGTGGGCCTAGGTGGAATGTTCTTTCAAAGGGTTAGTTCAGACCTGATGGGCTGAATTGTCTCCCTCTGCACTGTAAAGATTCTGTGATTCATAAAACGTCACTGACATAGCTCGGATTTGTCCCTAATGGCCAATGAAGAGGTGATGATGAACCTGCCTTTTTACTGAAATAAGTCTAATCATTCATTCATGTCAGTCCATAGATAATGTGCTGCCAGCTGAAATAGACATGTACATTGAGTAGTGCAGTTTCCTGAAACCTGGAGTGACAGTGCTCTCATTTGCAATGTACTTCCAATGGCAGAGTAGTGCTACTCTGAGTATCAGAGGAAACTAGATCGGGATATTACAGTTCAATTGTATTGATATGAGTGAGGAAGTATATTTTAAACTCATTCATGGGCATTGCAAACAAGGCCAACCTTTGATGCCTATTCCTAATTGCCCCTCAAATTACTTCAAGTCCATGTGGTGTAGCCACACCTTCAGTGCTGTTAGAGAGTGAGGTATGAGTTTTCATCCCATGATAGTGAGGAAACAGCGATATGTTTCCAACTCAGGATTGTGTGTGACTTGGAGGGGAATTTGCACATGCTGGTCTTCTGATGCACTCGCTACCTTGTCTTTCTGGGTGGTAGAGGTCAATTTGAGATTGAATATTTAAGAAGCCTTGGTGAGTTGCTGCAGTGCATTTTGTGCCAGTGATAATGGGTGTAAATCTGTTCAACCTCTGCCATCTGTAGGTCAGATCCCAGATCACCCTATCATTGAACTACAGTATGCAGATGATGCTTGTATCTGTGCATGCTTGGAGGCCGAACTGCAAGCCATCGTCAACATCTTCACCGAGGTGTACAGAGCATGGGTCTTAAAACAACCTGCCCCTGTCATATAGCACTGTCTCCGGTTAACAGAATCCATAACAAGCTCTTGGACAATGTGAACCACTTTCCGTATCTTAGGACCCACATGTCAACAAGGGTAGACATCAATAACAAGGTTCAACATTACCTTCAGTGTATTAGCGCAGCCTTCACTCACCTGAAAAGACAATGTTTGAAGATCAGGACCTGGCACCCAGCACCAAATTCATGGTCTACCGGGCTGTTATAATACCCACCGTCTTTTATGGCTGAGAGACGTAGGGCCACATTATCCACATGCCTTGTATAACATTCCTGAAACAAGTGCTCTACTCAGAGCTTTGACATGGCAAGCGAGCCCCAAGAGGGCAGAAGAAATGTTTCAAGGACACCCTCAAAGCTTCCTTGAAAAAGTGCAACATCCCCACCAACACCTGGGAATCGTTGGCTGAAGACCACCCAAAGTGGAAGAAAGGCATCCGGAAAGGAGCCGAACACTTCGGGTTTCATCACCAAGAGCAAGCTGAAGCCAAGTGCCAACAGTGAAAGGAACGCTTGGCAAACTGGGCACCCCACCCACCCACTCCTCCAACCATCGTCTACCCCATCTGCATATTGTTTTTATTTCATAGATTTTGGAGGCATTGGGACCAGTTTTAGGGCAGATGGGACCTGAACAAAGACAGGTTACATCTTAACAGGACTGGAACTAATGTCCTCATGAGGCGGTTGGGATTGTTGAAAATAAATTTGCAGGGGGTTGGGGAAATTCAGAGTGGAGAGAATAAAGACTTGCAATGGGAAGTGGTGAAATATTAACTGATATGGAGGATATATCAGAAAGTAGTATCAAGGTAAATAGAATACTGTCTAAGTATGCAATAATAAGTCATCAGATAGAGTCTGAGTAAGGAAGAAAGTGAAAAAAGGCCTAAATCAGGGTTGACATGCATTATGTGAATGCACGAGTGTGGTTAATAAGTTTGGTGAACTACAGGCACAGGTTGACAAGTGCACTTACGATATTATTACTATGGTTAGCACTGCTGCCTCACAGAGCCAGGGACCCGGGTTAGATTCCAAGCTTGGGGTCACCGTCTGTGCGGAGTCTCACGTTCTCCCTGTGTCTGTGTGCCTTTCCTCCGGGTGCTCCTGTTTCCTCTCATAGTCCAAAAGACGTGCTGGTTAGGTGCATTGGCCATGCTAAATTCTCCCTCAGTGTACCTGAATAGGCGCCGGAGTGTGGCGACTAGGAGATTTTCACAGTAACTTAATTGCAGTGTTAATGTAAGCCTACTTGTGACACTAATAAATAAACATTGAGTCAGAAGTTTTTTCACCAAGCGGGTGATTAGAGTCTGGAACGAACTTCTTGAGAGGGTGGTGAAGGCAGGTTTGATTGAGGTATTCAAAAGATTTGATTGAGGTATCTGAAAAGAAAGAACATGCAAGGTTACGGTAATAAGACAGTGGAGTGGGACTAGTTGGAATGTTCTTTCAGAGTGTTAGTTCAGACTTGATGGGCTGAATTGCCTCCTGCACTGTAAAGATTCTGTGATTCATAGAACGTGAGTGTCACTGGCATAGCTAGGATTTATTGTTCGTCCCTAATGGCCAATGAGGAGGTGGTGATGAACCACTTTCTTCGCTGAAGTCCATCTTGTGTTTACACAGCCATAGTGCTGTTAGGAAGGGAGTTCCAAGTTTTTGACCTAGTGGTGACATAGTTCCAAGTCAAAAAAGTGGGTGGATTGGAGGGGGATCTTGCAGGTGGTAATGTTTCCATGTGTCTGGTATTCGTATCTTTCTAGCTGATGGAGGCTGCAGGCTTAGAAGGTGCTGTCGAAGAAGGCCTAGCGAGCTGTTGCAGTCTATTTTGTAGGTGGTACAGACTTCTGCAACTGTGTGCCACTGGTGGAGTTAATGCATATTTAAGTTGATAGATGGGGTAGCGATCAGTCAGCCAGCTTTCTCCGGAATGCTGTTGTGCTACTTGGATGTTGCTGGATTTATCCAGGTAAGTGACAGTATTCCATCACACTCTTGACTTGTGTCCTGAAGGTGGTGAACAGGCTTTCCAAAGTCAGGAGGTGAACTAATTGCCAAATAATTTCCTAGTCTTCCACTTTTAGTGCTGATTTACGGAGTTGTTTTGAATGATAAATTGGAACCTGGATTGAAACTACCCAAACATACATTTTATGTAACACTCAGAAAACAAGCTTCTCAGCCCATCAGTGTTTTTATTTCTTCACTTCACAACTAAGAGAGCTGCATTCTAAACCTTGGCACCTTACAATCTTTTCAAACTGTTTATATGTGATGCTTGTGTATAGAATTAGTACAACAGGTACAGCATTAGACCTATAGCTAAGTGTGTGTTGAGGCTGTGTTCACATAGCATTGCATTTATTTGATGTGCCTATTTCAGAAACTCTTGTTTTCCCTGGGTGGATCATTCCTGTATTACGCTGACCACTTCAAACTCTATAGTGGCTTTTGTGCGAACCACAGAAAGGCCCAGAAAGTTTTGGAAAGAGGTAAGATAGCGTAAAGATATTTCAAATCTTAATTAGATATTGAATTATTTTTGTGCATGGCAAGCATGTGTTATTTTACTTATCTTCATTACAGAATTGAAAAATATTAAGTTAATGGTACACAATCTCTGTGCTGCTCTCATTTGGCCAGAAGTAGTAATTGACAGCTGGTTTTTGTCTGGGAGGGAAATTCCAGGAGTTTGACCCAACAGCAGTGAAGGAACAGTGGTGTAGTTCCAAGTCAAGATGGTGTGCGGGCTTGGAGGCGAACTTGCAGTTAGTGGTGTTTCCATGCATCTGCTGCCCTTGTCCTTCGAGGTGCTGGAGGTCAGGAGTTTAGAAGGTGCTGTTGAAGGAGCTTGCTGAGTTGTGAAGTGGATCTTGTAGATGGTACACAATGTTGCAACTATGCAATGGTGGTGGGGAGAGTCCAATGATGGATGAGATGACGATGAGCAGATTGCATTGTCCTAGATGGTATCAAGCTTCTTGCATGATATTGAAGCTGTACTCATCCAATCAAGTATTCGATCACACTCCTGACTTGTACCTTGTAGATTCATAGATCGACTATGGGGCATCAGGAGTTGAGTTACTTGCCACAGAATTCCAAGTTTCTTGGTCTATTGTAACCACAGCATTTGTATGACTGGTCCAATTCATTTTCTGGTCAATGATAAACCGCAGAATGTTAACTTGGGGGATTGATTCAGTGATGGTAAAGCCATTGAATGTCAAGAAGAAATGGTTGGATTCTCTCATGTTGGAAATGGTTATTGCTTGGAAATAGTGTGGAGTGAATGCTACTTGCCACTTTTCAGTCCAAGCCTGAATGTGGTCCTGATTCTGCTGCATATTACAAAGAATGAAGAACAGTACAGCACAGGAACAGGCCCTTCGGCCCACCACGTCTGTGCAGACACAGATGCCTCTCTAATCTAATATTTTCTTGCCTCTACGTGGTCCATATCCCTCTATTCCCTGCCTATTCATGTATCTATCCAGATGCCTCTTGAATGTTGTTATAGAATCTGCTTCTATCACCTCCTCCAGCAGCACATTCCAGACATTCACCGCCCTGTGTGTGAAAATCTTGTCCCTTACATTTCTTTTAAACTTTACCTCACTCTCATTCTCAACCTATGCTCCTGAGTAATTGACCCTTTGACCCTGGGAAAAAGACTCTGACTATCCACTCTATCCAAATCTGTAATAATATTGTAAACCTCTATTGGGTCCCCCCTCATCCTCCGATGCTCCAATGAAAACAATCCAAATTTGTTCAACCTTTCTTCATCGTCCATATCCTCCGAACCAGGCACCATCCTGGTAAATCTCTTCTGCACCCTTTCCAATGCATCAACATCCTTCTGGTAGTGTGACGACCAGAATTGTACACAATACTCCAAATGAGGCCTAACTAAAGTCCTATACAGCTGCAACATGATTTTCCAATTCCTATACTCAACATCCCAACCAATGAAGGCCAACATGTCATATGCCTTTTGCCATTTACTATGGACTGCTTCGGTATCTGAGTGGTGCATAGTGCTGAACATTGCACAATCATAAGTGAACATTCCCACTTGTGACCTTTATGGCCTTACGATGGAAGGAGAGTAATGGATGAAGCACCTGAAGATGGTGGGGCCTAGAGCACTACACTGAGGAATTTCTGCAGTGATGTTCTGGGACTGAGATGACTGACCTCCAACTGTCACAACTATGTCTTCCTTTGTACCAGGTATGACTCCAACCAGCAGAAGTTCATTCCCATTGACTCCAGCTTTGCTAGGGCTCCTTGGTACCACACTCAGATGCCACCTTGATGTTGAGGGCAGTCACTCTCACCTCACCTCTGGAGTCCAGCTCCATGTTTGAGCCAAGGCTGTGATGGGGTCAAGAACTGAGTGCCTAAACTGAGAGTGTAAGTGTACAGGTTATTGCTATGTAAGTGCTCCTTGATAGCACTGTCGACAATCCCTTCCATCTAATCGAGAGTAGAATGATGGGGTGATAATTGACCAGGTTGGATTTGCCTTGCTCTTTGTATACAGAACAGACCTGGGCAATTTTCCACATTGCTGGGTTGACCCAGTAGCTGTACGGGAGCCACTTGGCTAGCACAGCGCCTCAGGAAGAAGCGGAGATGGATCATCCACTCGACACTTTTGGTGAAGATTGTTGAAAATGCTTCTTCCTTACTTTTCGCACTGATGTGCTGGGCTCCATCCATCATTGAGGAGTATTTGTGGAGCTTCCTTTTTCAGTTAGTTGTTTAATTGTCCACCAGCATTCATGTCTGGATGTGGCAGGATAGGAGAGCTTAGGTCTGATCTGCTGGTTGTGGAACCACTTAGCTCTGTCTATTAGTTGCTGCTTGGCATGCAAGTAGTCCTGTGTTGTAGCTTCACCAGGTTGACATCTCATCTTTAGGTGTGCCTGGTGCTGCTCTGAAGTGTCCTCCTGCATTTTCCATTGAACCTGGGTTGATTCCCTGGCTTTACGGTACTGGTAGAGTGGGGGATATGCTGGGCCATGAGGTTACAGATTGTGGTTGAGGACAATGCTGCTGCTGCTGATGGCCCACAGTACCTTGTAGTTGCCCAGTCTTAAGTTGCTCAATCTATTTGAGATCAATTGCATTTGGCATGCTGACAGTGCCATGCAACACAATGGAGGATATCCTCGACGAGAAGCTGGGACTTCCTCTCCACAAGGTCTGTGTGGTGATCACTGCCTCCCTGTACTTGTTTACACCAAATCTCATCTATCACCACTCAACTCACTGACCTACATTGGCTCACAGTTAATCAAAACCGAGATTTTATAATACTCATCTTTGTTTTCAAATATCCTCCCTGGCCGCAACCTCTCTTTATCTCTGTAATCTTCCCCAAAAACCCATAACGCTCTCAAATGTCTGCACTCCTTTCATTCTGGCCTTCTGCACCTTCCAGGTTTTAATTGTTCCACCATTGGTGACCGTTCCTTATCTGCCTAGGTCCAAAGCTCTGAAATTATCTCCCTGCACCTATCTACTTCTCTGCGCCTCCTACCTCTCACTCTTTAAACTTACCTCTCTCATCAAGCTTTGGGCCTGCTGTCCTAAGTATTGCTTTCTGTGGCTCAGTGTCAGATTTTGCTCGAAATACTCTTGTGAAGATTCTTGGGACTCAATTATGTTAAAGGCACTACATAAACACGTTGTTGTAATCATATTTCCGATACTTTCAAACTGTTAAATTTTCACTTGATTGACTCAAATATTAAACTCTCAAAAGCAACAACATACAACCTAACACACAGGAATCCCACCAGCAAGTAGGTATTAAAAAATCTCCAATCAAAAATCACAATTCAGAAACTAGCTAATAATTGGCAAGGAGCATTTTGAAAAAGCTCTTTTGTAGCTGCCTTGTATTTTTAGTAAGCCAAAGGCAGTATGTGTTTAAAAATGAGGTTTCTTGATGTAAACAAAAGATTTACTATATGACAATATAGAAGCCGGGGTCTTGCATTTTTTAAACTGTTTCCTCAAATGTGGTTCTTTCAGTGTGTTTGAACAATATTACAATGAGGTCTTTTTAATTGCAGCAAAAACTGACAAAGCCTTCAAAGAATTTTTGGATGCCCGGAATCCCACAAAACAGCATTCTTTCACTCTGGAATCCTATTTGATCAAGCCTGTGCAGCGTGTTTTGAAGTATCCATTACTGCTGAAAGAGCTAGTGTCTCTAACTGATCCAGAGAGTGAGGAGCATTATCATCTAACAGGTCAGTACTAAATGAGATGCCAAAGATCAAGACATAATTATCCTCCACAATGCTATCTGGATTCCTTTCACCCAAAAGCAATATTTTCTAGTGGGGGGAGATGAGAGGTGCTCAGTTAGCTGACTTGAGGTGTGTGCTGCCAGAATGGTCCCAGCAGTGGGAAGACGCATAGAAGAAGTGAAAAAGAGTGGAAATTGCTTCCGAGCCTCATTGTAGGGCAGGAAGATGTGGGCGAAAAACCTTCAGCAGTGCCTCCAGCTCTTCACAGAGTTGGATATGCAATCTTTAGTAAATTCGCAGGGGAAGGCTCAAGTATTATTAGTGTCCAGGTCCTCAAGAATTCTTAATCTGACCTGTTCAGTGTAATTTACACGAAAACCCTTGATAAGATTATCATTCAGAAATTTATAAACTAACATTTACCAGATATCCTTGGTCTCATCATTTTATGGAATTATTTTTACCAACCCTCTATACTTTTTCTCTCCCCTACATTTTTACATGTGGATGGAGCATTTTAAAAATATTCTCTGAGCTTTTATCACCCTTTATCTGAAAGTAATAATTCTTGCAAGGTTATGCTTTGCTCACAGCACCGGGTATTTGCCAGTGCCCATCGCAAATGACAGCTCTTCCCATTTTACTGGAAGGGGTTGCTTTGGAAATGGGGATTGGGAGCTGCAGGGTACAAAGAACAAAAAACAAAGAAAATTACAGCACAGGAACAGGCCCTTCGGCCCTCCAAGCCTGTACCGACCATGTAGCCCAACTTAACTAAAACGCCCTACCCTTCCAGGGACCATATCCCTCTATTCCCATCCTATTCATGCACTTGTCAAGACGCCTCTTAAATGTCACTACCGTATCCGCTTCCACTACCTCCCCCGGCAATGAGTTCCAGGCACCCACTACTCTGTGTAAAACATCTGCCTCGTACATCTCCTTTAAAACTTGCCCCTCGCACCTTAAACTTATGCCCCCTACTAATTGACTCTTCCAACCTGGGAAAAAGCTTCTGACTATCCACTCTGTCCATGCCTCTCATAATCTTGTAGACTTCTATCAGGTCACCCCTCAACCTCCATCGCTCCAGTGAGAACAAACCAAGTTTCTCCAACCTCTCCTCATAGCTAATGCCCTCCATACCAGGCAACATCCTGGTAAATCTTTTCTGTACCCTCTCCAAAGCCTCCACATCCTTCTGGTAGTGCAGTGACCAGAATTGAACTCTATATTCCAAGTGCGGCCTAACTAAGGTTCTATAAAGCTGCAACATGACTTGTCAATTTTTAAACTCAATACCCCGGCCGATGAAGGCAAGCATGCCGTATGCCTTCTTGACTACCTTCTCCACCTGCATTGCCACTTTCAGTGACATGTGTACCTGTACACCCAGATCCCTTTGCCTATCAATACTCTTAAGGGTACCTTAACAGTGGAGGGAGAAAGAAGTATTGCAGTAAAGTTCACTAGCAGGAGTTGCCAGGAAGTGACTAAGTGCAGCAATTTCAACCACCTGACAATGAAGTATCCCAATGATGCTTTTTTACTACAGCCAAGAACAGGCTCCACACCTTGTGGACTACTGGTGAACTTTGTAAACTGAACATTAACATCAAATACTTAACTCTTCAAGCACAAATATTTCTACAGCAAAGTCAAAAACTTTATTGAGCTTCCAACAAGCTCAAATGTTATGAAAGATCTGACTCTCAATGATATACTTTTATTAAATATTACATTCCAAATGTTAAGTTTTTGTGGTTTCTCAATTTATTAGAGTGGCCTGGATTTTCCTGGGAAGTTGATGGTGAACAGTGAGCTTTATCCCTCTGAAACTGACTGTAACTTCAGATTATCGGGCATGTGCAGTTTCGTATGGAAATGCACTTCACTGTGGATCCCCCTGCCCCCTCCCCCATGTATACACACACACACACACACACACACACCCCCATCCCTCTCCCACATTGCTGTTGAAGCAAGGTGTAATATTTTATGGTGCTTCTATCAAATGTAACTGGGGTTTTAAACAGTGATGTAATTAATAAAATTTGCTGAAGAATAGAAAAGTGTTTTTATAATCATTGGATACAGTTAAATGGTTAAATACTAGCCTTAAAAACTTATCTTAATTTTAAATGTTTAAATATTTTAAGCTTTGACTTTCACATCACATGTATATCTTAATCTTTAATTGCTCTTTGCACTACTTGTTTGGAGAGGAATCTCCGAAAATAATGTAATTGGATGTTTGGACAGTCTGATGATGTCACTGCAGCTCCAGGCTGCAAATGCCCAGCACTGCAGTCAGTTACAGTAACCATTGCATCAAAATAGATTTTTGTCTGAGATTACATAACCTCTACAGATCTGAGCACCCTTACTTTGCCACTGACCACAAACTCTGGGCCATTATACTCCCCACTTGCTGGGATGGACGCAACTCCAACAACATTCAAGAAGCTTGACACCACCCAGGACAACCACTCCCTCCACCACCAATGCTCAGTAGCAGCAGTGTGTACTATCTACATGATGCACTGCAGCAATTCACCAAAGATCCTTAGAGACAGCACTTTCCAAACCCACGACCACTTCCATCTAGAAGGACAACGGCAGCAAATACATGAGAACACCACCACCTGCAAGTTCCCCTCCAAGCCACTCAGCATCCTGAATGAGAAATATATCGCCATTCCTTCACAGTTGCTGGCTCAAAATCCTGGAATTCCCTCTCTAATATCATTGCGGTCAACCCACAACAATGGACTGCAGTGATTCAAGAAGGCAGCTCACCACCACCTTCTCAAGAGCAAATAGGGATGGGCAATAAATGCTGGCCAGCTAGCGATGCCCATGCCGCACAAATGAATTTTAAAAATTAACCTTTAAAAGAATGACTTGCATTTATATAGCACCTTTCACAATCACCAGATCTTCCAAAGTGCTTTACAACCATTGAAGCACATTTGAAGTGTAGTTACTTTTATAATGAAGGAAACCAGGCAGCCAGTTTGCAATCGGCAAGCTCCCACAAACAACAGTTTGACAATGAACAGTTCATCTGTTTTCGAGATGTTGGCTGAGGGATAAATATTGGCAAGGATACATTAACCTCCTCTTAGAAATAGTACTGTGATCTCTTACATCTACACAAGAAGGCAGACAGGGCCACAATTCAATGTTTAATCCAAAAGGCAACACCTCCAGCACTCCTTCAGTACTGCACTGGAATGTTGGCCTTGTTATGGTCAGGTCCTGGAGTGGGATTTGAAACCACAACTCTCTAACTTGGAGGTGAGAGTATTTACCAACTGAGCCACATTTTAAGTGTTAATTTAAGTGATAAATTAAGTGGATTCTTCTCATTCTAATATTTACGCAGACCCAGACTGGAGTATGAGAAAGTGCTGTTCATGTATTGGCTTGTGGCTCATTCAAAATGAAACATTTGTTTAATTTTTTACTTCGCAAAGCGGGGCAGAAGTGAGGGTCATACAGTGACAGGATTGGTCTTCAGCGAATGGGGTAATAGTGAATTAGCAGCCTGTCTTGCATTGCTCCTGATTTTGTAGTCCATTGAATGTAATAGAAAACCATAGAAGGCTTGGTGTAAGCAGGGTTTCTATTTGCTATATCCTGTTCTGTGATTTCTTCAGACAAATTTCACCCTTTCACACTCTCCTCCTCATAGACTGTGATGATGCAATGTGCACATGTAATTTTCACAATACCTCTTCCACTCCTGCCCGCCACTGGAATTGTCACAGGCGGGATGGATCATTTGATGGACAAGCAAAAGGTCTGTTGACATTGGGTGGAATTTTCCTGTCCCGGGGTGGGGCAGGACTGGAAAATCCCACCCAATGTCATTTGCCTGATGTGCACAAAACTTCTTGTCTGATCTTTGGAGATGAGCTAGCTTTGCAGAGTTCACATGTTGAAATTGTTTAAAATCTGTTCAACCAGCTTCTCATTTACTGCTTATGTATCAAAAAAGCAGCAGAGAGCAGAAGCAAAATATTATCCTTGAGATTCCTATTAGCTGATGTGTGAATAATTTGATCAAAAGTTTGATCAAAAGAATGCGATGCAAGGAATGACAGAAGCCATAAGGTGAAGACTGTAGGATATAGGAGCAGAATTAGACCATTTGGCCCATCACATCTGCTCCGCCATTCAATCATGGCTGATATGTTTCTCAACCCCATTCTCCCACCTTTTCCCCATAACCTTTGATCCCCATACCAATCAACAACCTATCTATCTCTGTCTTAAATACACACAATGATCTGGCCTCCACAGCCTTCTGTGGCAGTGAATTCTATAGATTCACCATCCTCTGGCTGAAGAAATTCCTCCTCATCTTTGTTCTAATGAAGAAGCAAATTTCTTTTAAAATATTCATAATCACCACAGTTTAGAGCCTGCGAGAACCTTCTTAGTGTCTTATACGATCATAGAAACCCTACAGTACAGAAAGAGGCCATTCGGCCCATCGAGTCTGCACCGACCACAATCCCACCCAACCCTACCCCCATATTCCTACATATTTTACCCACTAATCCCTCTAACCTACGCATCTCAGGACACCAAGGGGCAATTTCAGCATGGCCAATCAACCTAACCCACGCATCTTTGGACTGTGGGAGGAAACCGGAGCACCCGGAGGAAACTCACACAGACACGAGGAGAATGTGCAAACTCCACACAGACAGTGACCCAAGCCAGGAATCGAACCCGGGTCCCTGGAGCTGTGAAGCAGCAGTGCTAACCACTGTGCTACTGCGCCGTCGTCTGCTTCATCTTGAGGTTGTGTGATCAAAATAAAAGCAGTTTTCACTTTTTCTAAATCTACCTTGTTATTTCACCCATTTTCCATTCTGATTTTTGCTCTTGAAAATAAAAGCATAAAGACAATCTCTAAAAATTGTTTTTTTAAATGGTAATAATAGCTGATTTGGAAGGTCCTTAAGTAATTTGCATGAAATAATTTCAGGTAATCTGAACCCATAACACACTGGCTCAAATTCAGTATGCAATTGACAACAAAATGAAAAATGCTGGAAATGCTCAGCAAGTCAGGTAACATCTGTGGAGAGAGGAACAGACATTTCATCAGAACTGGGAAAAATTAAGAGGTTTTGAACAAGGGATGAATGGGGCAAGGACAAAGGAAGGTCTTATAGGGTGAAAGACAGGAGAGATTGTATAACAGAAGAGTTTTATGGGGCCAAATGGAATAGTAATGGGGCAAGAAAATAAATAAATGATGTGATGTGTCTTGAGTTGACGTAATGTTGTCTGAAAGCAAAAATGAGAAAAACTGAAAACATGCAAACAAAAGGACAAAAAATAAGGTAACAGAGTTTATGGTCTGTCATCGTTGAGCTCTGTGTTGAGTGTCAAAGGCCAAATCACCAGAACAGGACAGCAGGCCAAGGACAGAGATGTCAGTATGAGAGCAAGATGGAGGATTAAAATGACAGGCTACCAGAAGCTCAAACTCATGCCTGAATGGAAGTCTTCCACAATATGCTCACCTCATCTGTATTGGTCTCATCAATGTAGAAAAGACTGCACAGTGAATATAGTTGATTTTTGATTAGGTACTTTATAGCCTTCTACTCGTGTCCCCCGTACTCCTTTTAAACTATTTCTTTTTTTCCCTCTTATTTTTGCTTTTCAAGCACGCCTGCTGGAGGCACATCATTTGTTTCTCTTCTTGCCCCATTACCACTCCCTCCGGCCCCTTAACTCTTCTGTCTTATAATTGTTCCTGTCTTCCAACCTATCACTGACCTTCCTTTATCCTTGTTCCAGCCACCTCTTGATCAAATCCTGTTACAGCTTTAATTTTTCCCAGTTCTGATGAGAGGTCATTGACCTGAAACGTCAACTCTGTTTCTCTCTCCATAGATGCTGCCTGATGTATTTCCAGCATTTTATATTTTTGTTTCAGAATTCCAGCATCTGCAGTATCCTTTTTAATTGACACTAATTTGGCAATCTCACGCATAGTGACATAAAGGCTATGTAATTTGATTTATTATTGTCACATGTATTGATATACTGTGAAAAGTATTGTTTCTTGCATGCTATACAGACAAAGCATACCATTTATAAAGAGGAGAGAGTGCAGAATGTAGTGTGACAGTCGTAGCTAGGGTGGAGAGAAAGATCAACTTAGTGCAAGGTAGGTCCATTCAAAAGTGATGGCAGCAGGGAAGAAGCTGTTCTTGAGTTGGTTGGTACATAATGTCAGACTTTTGTATCTTTTTCCCGGCGGAAGAAGGTGAGAGAGAGGATGCGTGGGGTCCTTAATTATGCTGGCTGCTTTCCCAAGGCAGCGGGAAGTGTAGACAGAGTCAATGTAGAAAACGTTACACTGATGCAGTGGGTGATGCTTTCCTGAGGCTGTGACTGAATAATGTTGTTAGACAGAGAGTGCGAGTTTTACTACACACTGGTGATTGAAATGGGAATATATACCTTTTTCCAACACTTAGCATCCTTCACTTTGATCTATGCAAGATGCACCAAATTGTCAAACCAGGTAGCCATGTGTAAAAATGTGGTGGGCAGTCAAACTATTTTACTTGCATGTTTTAAAGAAAATAACCAATAATTGTGACTTTTTGATGTATGTATTATTTTGCAATCCCAGAAGCACTAAAGGCAATGGAGAAAGTGGCCAGTCATATCAATGAGATGCAGACAATCTATGAGGATTATGGGACTGTCTTTGATCAGTTGATTGCAGAACAGCCTGGAAATAAGAAAGAGGTAAATCTCTTTGCATGAGCTACCTTTTTTTGCTCCCTCTTTTTGCCTTCTCATTTATGCTTCAAACAGTATTGCTGCCTCACCATAGTAGCCATTCTTTGCAATTAAGCTGAGACTGAGTATCTGCACGCTATAAAGGCATCACAGCCTTTACTACCAAGTTGAGGGTTATTGGTTAGCAATCAGGAATGAGAATATTGACTGATTTTTGTTTTCTTTTTCCACCCTTGAGAGCCTGAGACCAATTTTCACGCCTTTATAAAAGGTTGGCTGGGACCAGGAAACTCTGCACGGATTAGACATCAAACTTGGAGTATTCCAGCTCTGAATGGCTTGTTTTAGGCAATGACTTATAAACTGAGCCTTTGGAGAGACATCTGACTTTTGAATTGATTCATTAATATTCTTGGATATTAGTGTTATAATAAATAGTTGTTTTCTATCCAACTGTTAATTGATTGTCGTTAGAAGGGACCTTTATTTTTAAAGAGTTTAAGATATTAAACTCGGGCGGCAAGATGGCATAGTGGTTAGCACTGCTGCCTCACATCGTCAGGGACCCGGGTTCAATTCCGGCCCCGGGGGTCACTATCTGTGTGGAGTTTGCACGTTCTCCCCGTGTTTGCGTGGGTTTCCTCCGAGTGCTCCGGTTTCCTCCCACAGTCCAAAGATGTGCGGGTTAGATGTATTGGCCATGTTAAATTGACCCTAGTGTCAGATTAGCAGGGTAAATATGTGGGGTTATGGGGATAGGGCCTGGGTGGGATTGTCGGTGCAGGCTCGATTAGCCGAATGGCCTCCTTCTGCACTGTAGGATTCAATGATTCAATTCAATTCAATATTGTAGACTGTTGAGTACTTTGTGAATACCCATTGAATTCCAGGGCATTGGAAGTGTTAACAAAGAACAAAGAACAATACAGCACAGGAACAGGCCCTTCGGCCCTCCAAGCCCGTGCCGCTCCCTGGTCCAAACTAGACCATTCTTTTGTATCCCTCCATTCCCACTCCATTCATATGGCTGTCTAGATAAGTCTTAAACGTTCCCAGTGTGTCCGCCTCCACCACCTTGCCCGGCAGCGCATTCCAGGCCCCCACCACCCTCTGTGTAAAATATGTCCGTCTGATATCTGTGTTAAACCTCCCCCCCTTCACCTTGAACCTATGACCCCTCGTGAACGTCACCACCGACCTGGGGAAAAGCTTCCCACCGTTCACCCTATCTATGCCTTTCATAATTTTATACACCTCTATTAAGTCTCCCCTCATCCTCCGTCTTTCCAGGGAGAACAACCCCAGTTTACCCAATCTCTCCTCATAACTAAGCCCCTCCATACCAGGTAACATCCTGGTAAACCTCCTCTGTACTCTCTCCAAAGCCTCCACGTCCTTCTGGTAGTGTGGCGACCAGAACTGGACGCAGTATTCCAGATGCGGCCGAACCAACGTTCTATACATCTGCAACATCAGACCCCAACTTTTATACTCAATGCCCCATCCTATAAAGGCAAGCATGCCATATGCCTTCTTCACCACCTTCTCCACCTGTGACGTCACTTTCAAGGATCTGTGGACTTGCACACCCAGGTCCCTCTGCGTATCTACACCCTTTATGGTTCTGCCATTTATCGTATAGCTCCTCCCTACATTATTTCTACCAAAATGCATCACTTCGCATTTATCAGGATTGAACTCCATCTGCCATTTCTTTGCCCAAATTTCCAGCCTATCTATATCCTTCTGTAGCTTCTGACAATGCTCCTCACTATCTGCAAGTCCTGCCAATTTTGTGTCGTCCGCAAACTTACTGATCACCCCAGTTACACCTTCTTCCAGATCATTTATATAAATCACAAACAGCAGAGGTCCCAATACAGAGCCCTGCGGAACACCACTAGTCACAGGCCTCCAGCCGGAAAAAGACCCTTCCACTACCACCCTCTGTCTTCTGTGACCAAGCCAGTTCTCCACCCATCTAGCCACCTCCCCCTTTATCCCATGAGATCCAACCTTTTTCACCAGCCTACCATGAGGGACTTTGTCAAACGCTTTACTAAAGTCCATATAGACGACATCCACGGCCCTTCCCTCGTCAACCATTCTGGTCACTTCTTCAAAAAACTCCACCAGGTTAGTGAGGCATGACCTCCCTCTCACAAAACCATGCTGACTATCGTTAATGAGTTTATTCCTTTCTAAATGCGCATACATCCTATCTCTAAGAATCTTCTCCAACAACTTCCCCACCACGGACGTCAAGCTCACCGGCCTATAATTACCCGGGTTATCTTTCCTACCCTTCTTAAATAACGGGACCACATTAGCTATCCTCCAATCCTCTGGGACCTCACCTGCGTCCAGTGACGAGACAAAGATTTGCGTCAGAGGCCCAGCGATTTCATCTCTCGTCTCCCTGAGCAGCCTTGGATAGATTCCATCAGGCCCTGGGGATTTGTCAGTCTTTAAATTCTCTAACAAACCTAACACTTCCTCCTTTGTAATGGAGATTTTCTCCAACGGTTCAACACTCCCCTCCAAGACACTCCCAGTCAACACATCCCTCTCCTTTGTGAATACCGACGCAAAGTATTCATTTAGGATCTCCCCTACTTCTTTGGGCTCCAAGCGTAATTCCCCACTTTTGTCCCTGAGAGGTCCGATTTTTTCCCTGACAACCCTTTTGTTCCTAACGTATGAATAAAATGCCTTGGGATTCTCCTTAATCCTGTCTGCCAAGAACATTTCGTGACCCCTTTTTGCTCTTCTAATTCCCCGTTTGAGTTCTTTCCTACTTTCTTTGTACTCCTCCAGAGCTCCCTCCGTTTTTAGCTGCCTGGACCTACCATACGCCTCTCTTTTCTTTTTGACCAGTCTCTCAATTTCCCTGGTTATCCACGGTTCTCAAATCCTACCCTTCCTATCCTTCTTTTTAACAGGCACATGCTTGTCCTGTAGCCCTAACAACTGTTCCTTAAAAGACTCCCACATGCCAGATGTGGATTTACCCTCAAACAGCCTCTCCCAATCAAGAGCTGCCAATTTCTGCCTAATCCCACTAAAGTTAGCCTTCCCCCAATCCAACACCTTACCCTTGGGACACCACTCATCCTTTTCCATCACTATCCTAAAGCTAACAGAATTGTGGTCACTATTTGCCACATGTTCCCCTACCGAAATTTTGAAGACCTGACCGGGCTCATTCCCCAGTCCGAGGTCCAGTATAGCCTCCTCTCTAGTCGGGCTATCTACATATTGTTCCAAAGAACCCTCCTGTACGCATTTTACAAATTCCTCCCCATTCAGAGTCCCTGCTCTCAGCGATTTCCAGTCTATACCAGGGAAATTGAAGTCTCCCACTACAACAACCCTATTTTTCCTGCACCTATCCAGTATCTCCTGACATATCCGTTCTTCCACTTCCCTTGGGCTGTTGGGGGGCCTGTAGTACACCCCCAACATAGTGACTTTCTTGCATTTTGTCTGTGTATTTTGCTCTAGAAAAGATTCAGAAGCTACACATTGAAAATGAACGATAGCTAATTTTGTAATTCTGTCCTTAACAGTCTAACTATTTGACCAACATATATTCTTCACTTAATACTTATTTAAGATGATTGGTCCATTTACGTACCTTGATTATTTTCTGTTTAGGAAAGAGAGCACATGAGGAATGTAGCCACATGTTTCCCTCTTCCCATGGAGAGATATTAAATGTGCTGGGCTGTATTCACTTACTTTTATACATGAAGGCTGGCAGGACAGGCAGATGATCAATAATTTAACATGTATAAGCATATAGATTTAATTTGGTGCGTGCTGTTTCATCTTTCCATTATAAAACTTTTTTTTGCAAATTGAATGCAACTTCTATCCTGATCTTTTGTTTTGGCAGTTTTTTTATTATTCATTATTTAGAGGGATTAGTTTTTGTTCTGCAACTTAAATTTCTCAATTAAATTTCAGGTCACAGAGCTTTCAATGGGAGAGCTTTTACTGTACTCTTCAGTTACTTGGTTAAACCCTTTTCCATCTCTAAGTCGAATAAGAAAAGATCCTGAACTCACCGTCTTTGGTAAGTGTTGAATATGGGGAATGATGGAAGGCTTATCTAGCTTTACTAGACTAAGGAGTAAACAACATCTCCAGGTTCTCATTTAGTGATGACAGAAACATGGATTCCCATTCTAACAGGGGACTGAGTCCATGGGACTCAGTGTTTCTCAGCTCTCTGAAATTAAGATTTTGGAGTTGGCAGTGCAGTGCAAGTGAAGATTTCTTCATTACCCCCCATCCCCAGACCTCTCTTGTCTTAAGGTAGTAAAAAATATAAGATATCAACAGCTGTTTGGCACAAGTTACCCTTCATGTATAATCGTGGACAGAGGATAGCAATCAGCTACTTGACTGTAGAAAGTCATCGCAGCCAACCCACCCACTCATGTCCTCATTCAACGTGCACACTTCCAGACTGAATTGCTTGTAGAATGATTAGAGAGCAAACCTCAATTTACTTGTGACACCTTGGCCTGGAAAGATCTGCTCACTTGTAACAGCATCTTACCCCTGACAGTGCAGCTCAATCACGGTCACCAAATATACAAGAAACTAGGGATGAGACTTTGAATCTTCCTCATTTGGATGCCCGAGTTCCACAATACATTTATCCAAAGAATCGGAAAGCTGCAACCTGAGGATCTCTTTTTTTTAAATTGTGTACTGGAGTTTTGAGGGAAAAGAGTCAGAAGAACACTTTTGCTGCTGAACAGATAGTCTGTTAGTCTTTTTTAGAAAGTGCATATACACAGGGTTCTGCACAGGCTATAAATTTATTTTATTTTACAGATCCATCTTGAACAGGAATAACGCTATCTGGGAAATCTTTGGAAAAGCTATCCCTCTATTCAAATTGCAGTGTTCAAGATTTTGCTTTTGATATTTTTGTTTGTTTTTTTAGTAAAGAGAACTGTAACCGCAATCTGTATTTACAACTAATTTCCTGGGGTTTTTTTCTCTTTATCTAACGGAGCAAATAATATTCAGCCTACTTGTAGATGAGCGTCACTTTTCTTCGACTCCCATTAGCCTTTAGTTCATTAAATCAGCTGCTAGAGAGTTTTGATTGACAAACATATCTCTTTCATTCTCCAGTTTTTAAGCGAGCTGTCATTCTTGTCTATAAGGAGATCTGCAAGTTTAAAAAGAAAACTGTAAGTGACACGTTTGCACTCTCTTCGATGCACATGCAGCACTACTTTTTTGCCTTTGATTGTATGTAAAGTATTTTCTAATTGCTTGAATTTTTGACTTCTCTGACCTATCTTTTCTCTAGGGAACAGTTCCACGCTCCGCCTATATCCATGGTGATATTGATCAGTTTAAATTCAGATGGCTGATTCCACTGTCAGCTCTTCAGGTCAGACTGGGAAATGCTGCAGGTAATTCAATTTTAATTTAGTGGCTCAAGTTAAATTGCAGCCTTGGATAAAATGCCCCATAATAGACTAATGAATAAGGTTTAGAGAATGTGGAGTCGGGGGACAAGTAGCAGAATGAATTCCTAGCTGACTTCAAGACAGGAAAGATATTTATTCAGAATGGCAGAAGTTAGGAAATGGTGTTCCACAGAATCAATGCTGGGACCACTGCTGTTCACAGGTTACATTAATGATTTAGAATTTGGATTTTTTAAAAATTCATTTATGTGATGTGGGCATCTCTGGCTAGGCCAGCATTTATTGCAATTCCTAGTTGCCCTTGATAAGATGGTAATGAGCTGCCTTCTTGAACCACTGCAGTCCATGTGGTGTAGGTACAACTACAGTACACCACATGGTGCTGGGAGGGCATTCCAGGATTTTGACCAAACGACAGTGAAGGAATGGTGATATATTTCTATGTCAGGATGATGAGTGACTTGGAGGGGAATTAAAAGCACTATTTCTAAATTTGAAGGTTACACAAAATTAGGGGACAGTGAATATTGAGGAGAACTGCAACAAACTACAGGAGGACATTAATAAACTTGCATAATGGGAAAATAATTAGCAAATTAAATTCAACACTGATACATGAGAGGTATGAAGGTAGGTACATTTAGTAGGAAGAACAGGGAAATCACTCATTTCTTGGGTGAGGTAGAGGAACAAAGGGATCTTGGAATACAAATACATCAGTCACCAAATGATGCTCCACAGCTTAGAAATTATTTTTTAATGAGGCCGTAGATCGGAAAATTTTTTTGTGTTTTGGTTTACAACTCCTGATCCAGAAATTCCTGATTGCAGGAATTGACATAGCTATACTGCAATTGTCTTCATGACTTGTTTCTTTCTTGTTCAGGCACGGATACCAACTGCATCTGGGAGTTAATCCACACTAAATCTGAAATAGAAGGGCGGCCTGAAACAGTTTTTCAGTTGTGTAGCAGGTAACTTAAACAACGCCTTTTTGTTTGTTTTCATTCATATTTAAGACCACCTTCCAGAAGGGTTTTATTTTTTTTCCCCCCTGATGCACTAAATTCTGTTTAAATAACTCTAACTATTCAGCAAAATAACATCTTCAAGAGTTGCATGAGTCTGTTATCGTCTCTTGTCTTCCACTTGCCCATATTGCCAAATTTGGGGCTGAACAATTTACTAATCTGGAGACATTATGTTACTGTATGTGTACAGAGCAGTTAAATTCAGCTGTAAATGCATGTTTTTCAAAATCAAAATGAAACCATTAATCCATTATTTTGTTTTAATCCAATTCAATCCAATTAAGTCCAATTCAGAGTCTCAACAAGTGAGCCATTCCCAACCCAAGCTGACAAGACAGGGCTCTCACCTCCTGTCTTGGGCTTGATCTACATGATCCAAGCTGATTGGAGTAGGCATTGCACCTCCTCCAAGGCTTGATCTCATTTGCATCTTAGCCAAAAGGCCGAGATGCCGCTTTTAAAAATTGCTTCAAATGAAGCTAAAATGTAACCTAATGACTTCAACCAAGTACAGCATGTCGATACTACACTTGATCTTAGCCAAAAGGCCGAGACCAAAAACCTTTTTGAGAAGTGAATAATTGATGCAAGTGGTAAATTTTTGCGACATGTTTACCGAATGGCCTACTCCCTCCCCATGAAGAAATGACCAGAAATGATTTTACTTTCTGTAATTTTAATGGGAATCAATGTAAACATAAATTAACAGGCATATAACAGTCATACGAACCATACATTACACATGGAATAGCAAATACAACAAAGGCTATCTCACAGCATTGGCAGATCACCGTGGCTGTATAATCTCAGTTTCAGCCAAACAATCCTTCCAAGCAGAATTGAAGTCCCTTTTCTTCAAGGACTTAGCAGATTCTCCACAGGCAGCAGCAGCTGTGCTTCCAATTTCAGTCATTTTCTCACCTTTATGTGGTCCATCTCCAACACTTCCCTTACAACCATACAGTTTTACAGCAAGGAAAGAGACCTTTCAGCCCATCGTGACTGCACTGGCCATCAAGCCCAGTTCTAATCCCATTTTACAGCACTTGGCCCGTAACTTTGTATGCAATGGTATTTCAAGTGCTCATCTAAATACTTAAATGTTGTGAGGGTTCCCGCCTCGAACTCTCTGTCTGAAAAAGAGTGGTACAGATTCCCACCTTCCTCAACTATCTCCTATTCCAGGGTTAAGCTGTCTACGAACATCCAGGTAAGCCCCCTGACTCTCACAGCTACCTCGAATACATCTCCTCACACCCTGCCTCCCTCCTGTGAGGATCCCATTCCATTCTCCCAGTTTCTCCATCACATCTGTCGAGATGATGCATCCTTCCACAACAGCACTTCGGATATATCTTCCTTTTTCCTCACCCATAGATTTTGCGCAGTTTGGTTGACAGAGCCCTCAATGTTCTGTCCAATGAAACCAAGCATGCCGAATGTCTTCTTCACCACTCTGTCCATCTGTGACTCCACTTTCAAGGAGCTACGAACCTGTACCCCTAGATCTCTTTGTTCTATAACTCTCCCCAACACTGTACCATTAACTGAGTAAGTCCTGTTCTGATTTGGTCTACCAAAATGCATCACCTCGCATTTATCTAAATTAAACTCCATCTGCCATTCGTCAGACCACTGGCCCAATCGATCAAGATTCCATTGCAATCCGAGATAACCTTCTTCACTGTCCACTATGCCACCAATCTTGGTGTCATCTGCAAACTTACTAACCACGCCTACTAAATTCTCATCCAAATCATTAATATAAATGACAAATAACAGTGGACCCAGCACTGATCCCTGAGACACACCGCCTCAGTCCTTTTAACTATCCTTTGATTTACAACTCAATGTTTTTTAGACAGCATGCAGTCAGCTTTGTTTGTTGATCTTTCCCTTCACTGTTGAAATCAGCCCCCCCCCCCCTTTGTTAAGAACATAGAACAGTACAGCACAGAACAGGCCCTTCGGCCCACGTTGTTGTGCCGAGCTTTGTCTGAAACCCAGATCAAGCTATTTCCTCCCTATCATCCCGAAGTACTCCATGTGCCTATCCAATAGCTTCTTAAATGTTCCTAAAGTGTCTGACTCCACTATCCCTGCAGGCAGTCCATTCCACACCCCAACCACTCTCTGAGTAAAAAACCTACCTCGGATATCCTTCCTATATCTCCCACCATGAACCCTATAGTTATGCCCCCTAGTTACCACTCCATTCACCCGAGGAAATAGTCTTTGAACGTTCACTCTATCTATCCCCCTCATCATCTTATAAACCTCTATCAAGTCTCCTCTCAACCTCCTCCGCTCCAAAGAGAAAAGCCCAAGTTCCCTCAACCTTTCCTCATAAGACCTATCCTCCAAACCAGGGAACATCCTGGTAAATCTCCTTTGCACTCTTTCCAGTGTCTCCACATCCTTCTTATAGTGAGGTGACCAGAACTGCACACAATATTCCAAATGTGGTCTCACCAAGGTCCTGTACAGTTGCAGCATAACCCCAAGGCTCTTAAACTCAAACCCCCTGTTAATGAACGCCAACACACTATAGGCCTTCTTCACGGCTCTATCCACTTGAGTGGCAACCTTCAGAGATCTATGGATATGAACCCCAAGATCTCTCTGTTCCTCCACATTCTTCAGAACCCTACCTTTGACCCTGTAATCCACATTTAAATTTGTCCTATCAAAATGAATCACCTCGCATTTGTCAGGGTTAAACTCCATTTGCCATTTGTTCCTAACCTTAATGTTTACACAAAAGAGGAACTGAAAGCACTTAGCTGCTTTGAAGTTGCCTGTAGCTCTTGTGATCACAGCTGCAGGTAACTTCAAAAGAAATGGGGATTTTTCCAGGATTTTTCCACTCCCACTCTCAGCAGGTATCCCTGGTAAGCCGGATCAGAAAATATCACGAGATGAAAAAAATCCGATTCACGGCAGCAGGAAAACAGGATTCTGTCTTCCGTTTGGGACTTAAATAGTGGATCATGTTTCCTGAGGCGCAATGTCAGGAACACCATTTGAATGTATTTAAATGTCATGAGTACTTATTATAAAGTCTGCTTGCCAGTATCATCCCCCGCATTGGATCAAGAGGTAATGTCGGTGTCTACTTGAGCTGACACGTTTCAACTGGATATAAGTGATGTGCAGCTGGCAACCTGCTTCTTAGGCAGTCTCTTGTAGTTGAGAATGACTTGCTTTCACACTAAAAATGATTCTCAGGTGCCTGAGGAGTCTAGTGCGTGATCTATAATCTGTCACAGATGGAACAGGTGGTGGTTGGAGGAGCGGGTGGATGGAGTGTCTGGTTTGCCACACGCTCTTTTCGCTGTCAACATTTGGCTTCAGCTTGCTCTCGGCAATGCAACTCGATGTTCAGCTCCTTCCCGGGTACTTTTCCTCCACTTAATGGTGAAGCCAAAGCCATGGAGGCGGCATCTTTCCAGAAGGTGTAACCATCATCTTGTTCCTTGAGCTGATTTTCCCCTGCCCACGGTCTCTCTCAAGGTGAAGATACCTGAGCTCCCTGACAATGATAATGTTACAGTTTGTTGCTTTTGGGGTTGCCCATGACTTTCCAGATCCTTAACTTCATTTTAAGGGATGGAGGATATCTGTGCGTGAGTTATTTAGTTATTTATTATCCATTGTATGGGCCTCAGACGTACAAGCACATGAACTTCTACTGTCCTCCTTTCACCTTCCCACAGGACCTCTCTCCCTGGAGTTCAGTGCATTGGCAGGACCATTAGCTCATGGGGGTGGCACTGGTCTCTTGCTGTTAATGGCCACGTTTCTTTTCTCTCTCTTAATGGCTTCTCTCCTCTCGCTGAGAATGGCCCCATTGCTCCTCACTCACTCATCTAGATGGTGGTTACTGCATCTGGGTCCTCTTTTCATCTGGCTACCAGCACTTCATTCATAACTTTGAGGTTTGTTCACCTACCTTTCATCGCAGAGTGCTGTTGGCACTTTAACTCAGTGCCAGCCTTTGCAGACAGCACCACATAAGAGGGGGTATCATGGGCAAGGATCTATACACCAGAGCAGTGGTATGGCGGGGATGCTGTGAAAGGGGCTGCAGGGCTAGACCTCCATTGTGGGAGGGGCAATAATGGCAGAGGTACTACTCTGAAACACGACAAGGTGGGGTTCGGGGGGGGGAGGCGGCAAGGCGTACTCTGCACCTCTATGGGAGGAATCTTTTACAAAGGGATGTAAGTGAGTTGGAGCCAGAATGGTGTGAAAAAGGGCTTCATTTTACATTTTGCTGACCTTGCAAAAATTCGCCCCCTCCCAATTCAGGTGGGTGAAGGTCCAGGGTCAGTAGCGCCCAGAATGTTATGCATAGGTAGTCTTCGTAGCATCATGCACCTCGGTCCTTGAGGATGTCTGGCATTATAGTGGGCCGCAGATAGCGCACTCAGTCAGGGAAACCACCTGCAGCCTACAGATGGGGAAAAGATAGTGTCAGGGTATTGGAGGGTTCTGGGGAGAGGTATGCTTTGTCTAACTGGGCAGAAGGCTACAAGTTTGGGGGGGGGGGGGGTAGAAAAATGTGATCCACACTGGCATATTGTTCTATCAAGCTCCTCCAGGCTGATGGAAGGGATATTTATAGTTACACACAGAGGGTTTAAGCTGGTCTGGGAGTGAGAGCTCAGGCACCACCATCTTCTAACCAGAAGTGAAAGTGCAGCACAAAGTTCAAATGGGATGAGGGTCCTGAGGGCCAATTGGAGGACCAGTGCTCTGCATGGAAGGCTGATTGATGGGGCACTCAACTGAATAGTATTTTGCCGAATCAAGGAAGATACACACCCCTTTGAGTGGCAATGCTGCAAGTCAGTAGAGTTAGGCACCGAGGCATGTTCAGGCGAGACGAATCACCATTCCTGGAACGAATGAAATTCCTTGGGCAGGGTGCTTCATGGTGGCAGAGGGGGCCTGCCATTGGCCGGCAGCGGGATCTTCTGGTCCTGCCACAGTCGGGCTTCCCATTGTTTGCACCCCGGTGCCAGGGAACCTGTGGCAGGATTCATCATCGGTGGGACTGGAAGATCCCACTGGTGTGAATGGTTGGAAAATTCCAACTCCTGTATTAACTCCTTGTTCGTAGTGCTGAAATCCTCCAGAGCCATAGAAAAGTGCGAGACAATTGGACAAGCTGGAACTGCAGCATAGATATTGGGACTCCGAATACAGTTGCGGGCAGCTGACCAGACAAGAAGCTCCAGCCCCTCATCAAATAATCCCACATGCTCAGTAAAGATTTGCCCAAATGTCTTTTCCAAAGTGTCTAGTTAGCCAGTGCTGAAAATGCCGATTTTCACACCCACCGTGTGAAAATCCCGTCCTTACTACATATCCTTTCGTAAGTTTCAATGACAAGTCTCTCCATGACATACCACCATAGGGCAGCTTCAGAAACTTCCTGAACTGTTCATTTAACAGCCCTGGTCTGGTTGTTACGTGTTGTTGTCTAGCTGATGAGTTAATAACAGTCAGCAGTGTTAAGCAGCATTTATTTATATCACAAAATCCACCTCCAGATTCTTTTCTTCAAGTAATAGGGTAAGCAGGAATTTACACTAAGTTCTCCAACTAGTTTTAATAAGATCGAAGATCAAGTTGTCTAAAATGTTAACTCCATTTAATTTCTCAAAGTTTAATATCTATACATTTAATCCAACATTATAATTACTTAATCATGAGGTAGTATACTATAAAACATTGGCCATTATGTTGTAGGATACCAAGTGATTATATTTCAATTGCTGTGGCCACCAGTTTGTCTTTTGGTTGCTCCAATATTGGTAATCATGCTATTTATTAATAAATGAAAGGCATGAAGAAGTGAAATACTTCATTGTGAATTAGGAATGAGTTTTTCGAGTATTTGAATGTCAGCACTTAGCATTGTAATGAATCTGTGGATATTTTGATTTGGGTCCAAAATTTTCATCATTAAAGAACATCTTGATTCGATATGGGTTCCACTGTATTTAGCTCTCTGTACCATGCAGCATTACCCTGGCCAAAGTAAATAAAGTGATCTGCTCACAGATGTAGCCAGTCTTATATTTTACTCAGCCACCAGATGGTGCCTGAGAGTAATCAAGATTAACCAAGTCCTCTAATTTTCCTTCTATCTCTGACATAAAGGCTTTGCTTATACTTGTTACCTTGATTGCCATTAGGCTTGCAGATGAACCCCACATACTAACACTTTGATAAAGTATACTAAAATAAACCAAAGAGCATTAAACTAGCATCATATATTTAATGGTTAATGGTAAAAATTTATTTTGAAAGGCACAATTGTCATGTACGTTATGTGGCATAAAGTCATTTGCTTTTAATGATATTTTGTATGCATTTATGCAACAACAATTATTTTACTTTATTTCCACTTTTCCAGTGATTCCGAAAGTAAAACAAATATCATTAAAGTGATACGTTCAATTCTGAGAGAGAATGTTCGTCGCCATATGACAAAGTCGGAAGGAGCACTTGAGAAACTGAATAAAGAATATATGATTCCTGTAAGAAACAGGGTACCATCCTCTGCCAAAATTGGTAAGAAAACATACAAAATATTTCCTGCATTAGCAAATCTTGTACCAATGCCTAGCCAATATTTTGACTGTCATGGAAATTAAATTAAATTTAGAATTAAAAGCTCACTCATGAAATGCATTTTCTTTGATCAATACTTGGGATTAAAATTTCCCTTGTATCTGCTGCACAGTATAATTAATGGGCTGTTACATTCACTTAATTTATGTTCTTTAAAACATCTTAATTCCAGATTTTCTTCAGAGATTCTTCCTATCCTATTTATTCTATTCTATGTCAATTTATCTCAATGGCAGATCTCTGCTCTTTTCAAACAAGAGATTGAGCTTGGGATCTTCCTGGTTTATACTGTTCAATAAAACATGGTATATAACATGAAACACTGGAAGAATCTCACATGAAGGCTAAGACATGTACATAGTCTTAAAACCAAGTCTTGACCTCAACCCTACCTCTAGTTTGTATCAAATTATACTTATTATTTCTAGTTTTTTAAAAAATAGTGACAATAGCTTCATTTAATATTTTGGTTTGTTCTTTACTTCAGCATCAACTAGAGCTTCAAAGTTGTTCAAGCAGTCTTCATCTTATTGGAGTCAGGACTCTGGGAGACGTAATGCCATTGATTCTGATGAATGTAGCTTGAGCAGTGGAACACAAAGCAGTGGCTGTCATACCTCAGAGAGTGGACTAGAGCCTAGTAGTCTTTCATATCCAAAGCAAGAACATAGTGGTGCAGAGGAGCAACGGGAAGCTGGCGTAAAGGAATCAGACATTTTGAGTGATGATGAAGATTACTGCAAGTCCAAGAAAGAGACTTTGACAGATGAAATTGAAGTACAATTTGAAAAAATGCATATTGAAGTTGATAAAGCTGATGTGGAGGAGGCACCAAATAAACAATTGGATACAGAAGAGGTGGAACAAATAGATGACCATCCCAGGCTTGTGCGAGGTCACTTCTGTCCAATCAAACGAAAAGCTACCAGTACAAAGAAGAAAAAAGGGAATCTGTTAGCCATGCATGAGCACAACCGATCTCTGGATAGTCAATCTGATGGTCCAAATGTTGACTTGAATTCTGTGTTGGAGAGAGAGTTTAGTGTCCAGAGCCTAACTTCTGTAGTTAATGAAGACTGCTTCTACGAAAACATTGAAAGTAATGGGGAGCCTTAGCTTCGAAGTCTCAAATGAGTGCTGCTCCTTGCAAAATGATCAGGAATTGAAGTTAGCTTATTGTTTGTCTTTATTTTAAGTATCCAAGTTATACTGTTCTGGTCAATTGTTTTTGGTTTCGAAAGTAAAGATCGCAGAAGCTTTATAAAGGAAAGTAATGTTTAGTTTGCCTTACTGCTGTCTGCACTAAGACCACAGTTAGCCTCAAAAATGTAGATTTTTAATACTTGTTTTCGTTAAAGAAAATAATAAGCATATTCATCAATTATTTATTGTCTGTTGAGGACAATAAAATTGTTTAGTTTCTATAATTCACTAGTTTTGTATTGGATTTGCAAATAAGGCAGGTATTGAACACCAAAAGTAAGTAATATTTTCAAGAAAGGTTAAATTGCTTATTCTAATAGGCTGTAAATCTTCATTTTATTTATAGATGGAAAATATTGGTTTACATTACAGCACCAAGATAATGATTAGATGGAATTTGTGACATTGTGTCCAGTTTTTAAATTTTAGAATGCTAAGTATGGCACTGTTTTCTTTTCTTTTCAGTTTGCCAAGGTAAACCTCTGATGGCCTGACACAAAGAGCTCTACTTATTTAACACTGCCTTTAGCACTACAGGCTTTGGTAGAGGCTGCAGTATTGCACATGCCTCTTAATGCTAACATTTAGATGTCTTTTTTCCTTTGTACATAAATGTTGGAGGTTGTGTATATTGTAATTTTATGAAAACTGCATTGTAATATTGGTTTTAATTGGTTATATTTTGTATTCTGTTGAATGACTACTTGACATCAAATATGCTAAAAAGTGTTCTGATGTGGAATAAAAATGCACATTGTATTCAAGAAATTCTGTGTTGTTCTGTGTATTGATGACCCTAATTGTTAATTCAAAGTCAGTGTATGTTGTATCATGTATGACAAGCCTAAGTCCAAAGGAACCTTTATGAAGATTCTAACTTCGGTCAGCTACTGAACTAGGAACTTTTCTAAGCCAATTCCTACCTCAGACTGTAAAGCTCCAATATTCTCTGGAATAGTAGGATACAAGTTTGTCTAGGTTTCCCAAATGCCCTTTATAATTTTGCTTGTGCTAATCTGGGAAATGGACAAATGAAATCAAGTGATTCGCTCAGGGATAAGATCAGAGGTCACATGACACCAGGTTATAGTCCCAACAGGTTTATTTGAAATCACAAGCTTTCAGAGTGCTACTTCTTTATCCAGTGAACCCCTCTGACAAAGGAGCAGCGCTCAAAGCTTTTGATTTCAAATAAACCTGTTGGACTATAACCTGGTGTTGTGTAACCTCTCATCTTGTCCACCCAGTCCAACACCAACATCATGTGCCTCAGGGATAAACTCCAAGTTGCTCCTCTGTCCCTTTTAGCTGCAATGGCTAATGAGCATGAGAGGCAAGTGTAAAATTAGTTTTTTTATATAAAAAAATCTAAATGACAACTTGCAGCTTCGAAGTCATAAAACATCAAAATGTTGCTTCATGGAGGTATTATAAAACAAAATATGACTGAGCCACATAGAGATTTTAGCACAGATGACCAAAATTCTGGTCAAGAAAGTAGGTTTTAAGAACCATCTTGAGGAGAGGTAGAGGTTTTGGGAGGGAATGCTAGAGCTAAAGCTATAGGCAACTGAAGACACAGCCACCACAGATGGAGTGATTAAAATTAGCGTTGTGTGGGAGGCCAGATTAGAGGAGTGCAGATGTCTCTCGGGGTTATAGGGCTCGAAATTAGAGTGTTAATGGAGGGGCTAGGCCTCAGAGTGATTCGAAAATAATAATTAACATTTGAAATTGGCATTAACCAGGAGCCAGTGTAAGTCAGTGAGCATAAGTATGATTGGTGAAAAGCATTGGGTGCAAGTTGGGGCATTAACAGCAGAGTTTTGGAGTGAATATAAAAGGCCAGCGAGGAGTATGTTAGAATAGTCAGGTCTAGAGGTAACTAAAGATTTCAGCAGCAGAGGGGAAGAGACAAGTGGTATTACGGAGCCGGAAATAGGCAGTTTAATTACTGTCTGGATATCCAGTTCAAAGTTCATCTTGGGGTTGAATACGATACAAATTACATCCTGTATGACTGACAAAGGCAAACTATCCCTCATTATTCACTGTCTGCAGCCTTTGACACAAGTAATTATACAACCTTCTCCAAACTTTTCCATTGTTGTCCATCTGGATCACACTGCACTTTCATGGTTCCATTCTTATCTAATCGTAGTGTCACAATCATTGGCTCCTCTTCCATTCCCACACACTTATCTCTACTGTTCCCCAAGGATCTATTCTTGGCTACTTTTTTTTTCATATACCAGCTGCTCTTGGTGATATCATCCGAAAACCCATATGCTGATGACACCCAGCTCTACCTTACTCAGACTCCTCATCTGTCTCTGTCGTGTCCGACTGCTTATCTGATATCAGGTCCTAGATGACAAGAAATTTCCTCCAATGTTCACTCCAAAAGAGTGAAGCCATTGTCTTCAAACCCTACCAAAACTCAGCTCTCACCACCAATTCCATTCTTCTCCCTGGCAATTAAATTATTTCCTTCAATTTGGATGTCACAGGACCATAATTTAATGGAAGCTACATGATAATTCATCTATTTCATTCATTTATTCAACACATTCTTGGTATACTACACAAGTGTTTTAACAAATAAAGGACCCCTGAAAATTGAACACATTGTTGATTTCTCAGGGTGATGAACTGATGTTGCATATCAACTGTCCATTATGAAACTGTCCAATTTACATTAAAAATAATGATCCCTGAAGTAGACAACTGATCTGCAATACCAGTTTTACATCTGCATGATATTGAAAATCAACATCATTTTCTCTTGCCTTCCCATTATCAGAATGTGGCCATTGGAAAGCTTTACTTGAGAAGGTGCTGGAGAGCCTTTGCCTTGAACCACTATGTGGCAATTTCTGAATGGCTTGAGAACATTTATGAACCAGATGAGTTTTTATGACATTCTGACAACTTCAAGCTCATTTTACCAATACCAGCTTGCTGTTTCCAAATTTTTAAAACCCACCCTGTGGGATATGAAATAATGTTCTAAGCACTATTAATCTAGGGCTCGGGACTACTCATCCAGCAACTCCTGAACCCATCGTTCCTGCTTCTTTGACTATTTGGTACCATTCTTTTCCAGCCTAGTTATTTCCAGACCTTTTTACTGGAAATATATTTCCCGCTTACATTTTGGGAGATGTAATTTCATAGAATCCCTACAGTGCGAGGGGGCCACCATTCGGCCCATTGAGTCTGCACCGACAACATTCCCAATAGGCCCTATCCCCACAAACCCATGTATTTACCCTGCTAATCCCCCTGACACTGAGGGTCGATTTAGCATGGCCAATCCATCTAACCCATGCAGCTTTGGGGCGTGGGAGGAAACCCATGCAGACATGGGGAGAAAGTGCAAACTCCACACAGGTCTGAGACTGGAATTGAACCCAGGTCCCTGGTGTTTGAGGCAGCAGTGCCACCATTCCGCTCAGTTGTGTTTGTAAACATTCTAAAGGACTACATTAAAACGTTTGTAAATATTCTAAAGACTACATTAAAACTGGAGCAACAAGCAATTTTGCATTTGAAAACAGATTCCAATTCTCCTATGGAAATTAACTGTGTATTGGTCCAGTCAATATTATCTCTACAGAAACATGACTAGGATTGCACACTTATACCTGTTTAATTGACATGAGAATGTTTTTATTTGTTGCAATTTTTATTTAACTAATTCAATTAATTATCACCTTAAGAGCATTACAGAGATCAGTTATGTCAACTATTCATTGCCATTATGATGCAATCAGTGTGTAGAAGTGAACTTATGAGATAAGCTGCTGTAATTAAACTTGTTCTCTCCTAGATATCAGTCTAGGCATGGGAGTCCAACTGATCATAGACAGACTATCTGGCATAACCCAGACTCTTAGAAAGCACTTGAAGGTAAGTGGCCAACCACATTGTGGGTGGGATAGGCATAATCACAGATAAATCTCTACAAGAAAACTCCTCAACCTGTGTGGAAGTTATTGACTCCTAATTCAAGTGCATACTGTTATGTGATACCACTCTGGTAACATCTATTAATCTTTGTTGCTATTGCCCTCTGAATAAATCCCAAACAGTTGTCCCACACTTTGACCAATATGAACATATGAATTAGGATCAGGAGTAGGCCATTCATCCCCTTGTCTGCTTTGCTATTTGAAAAGATCATGATCTGATTGTAGCCTCAACTCTACTGTCTACTTCTGCTGCCCCATAACTTTTGACTCCATGGTCAATCAAGAATCTATCTAATTCAGCCTTAAAAATATTCAATGATCCTGCCTCCACTGCTTTCTGGGGAAGACAATTACACTGACCGTGGAGCCTTGGAGAGAAAAAAAAATCTCATCTCTGCGTTAAATGAGAGACCCCTTATTTTTTAAGTGGTGTCCCCTTGTTCTAATCTCTCCCAAAGGGGAAACATCCTCTCAGGATCCACCCTGTGAATTGCCCTCAGGATCCTTCCTGCTTCATTAAGGTCACCTCTCATTCTTTAAAACGCTAAAGGATAATGATCCAACATGTCCTCAGAATATAACCCCTCATCCCAGGAATCATTCGAGTGAACCAGCTCTGAAATGCTTCCAATACTATTATATCCTTTCTCAAGTAAGGAGATCAAAATTGTACAAGCACCCTAGACATAGTCTCACTTATATGTAAATGTAGCAAAACTTCCCTACTTTTATATTCCATTCCCCCTGCAATAAAGAACATTCATTTGCCATCCTAATCACTTGCTGTACCTGCATAGTAACTTTTTGTGATTCAAATACCAGTGTACCCAGATCCCTCTGTACGGCTAAGTTTTACAATAGTTCTCCATTTAAATAAACTGCTTTTCTAATCTTCCTGCTAAAGTTGAGTTCACATTTGAGTTCAGGTTTAGTCTTATCCAGTTTCCTAGGTTTACTAATTCTACTGGTTTTGGCCACAGCAGCCATGGGTTTAGTGTCCTCGCCCAAAGGGGCGGTCAGTGACTGTTTTTATCGTACAGGGGTGGCCCTGCCCCTATATACTCAACGATATCACTGCAAACTGCAGCCACTAGCTTTTTTGGATTTTGTCATTCATTTGTCTACCAAATTATAAATATTAACTGGTGACTACCATTGCCCCTTTCTGTCGTTTGGCCGCCTTCTGATCCACCCACCACCTATTGTGTAGCATGTGGGTTCCAACTATCCTTCTGCATTTTCTTAACTAATTTTGACTGTTATTCCACTATGAACTTTGTAATGGAGCTCTCGGCTCCCCAATCAAAGTCCGTAGCATTCTCTTCCTCCTTTCTATCACGCGTTATCCTGCCTGACTCTGTGTGGTTAGTCCTAAAATGCGGCATGACTCTTGTTAGCTTTGTGAAGGTACGGTATATACTCAGGAGTAAACTCTCCCTACGTGACTTCAACCAGGCGCAGGTCTGCCAATACAGCTTCACAGGAATGTTAGCCCACTTGCGCGACTTTGATTGCAATCTTATCGACCGAAAATCTCGCCTGTGCAGCTTCAACTAAACTGGCCTCATTTAATTGGTATGGCCTGGCCTATTTCTTGTGGCTTCAGCCCAATCAACATGCCTGCGCAGTCCTGTCCCCTGCCATGAGTTTTTCCCCACCCCCAGATTCTTTGATACTAGGCCAGATCATTTTCTGACAGGCTTACTGCACTAACTACAGGTGGCAGATAAAATATACTCACTCCTTTTGCACAGCCATTCTGACAATCCGATATGAGTATCTTGTTCGTGACGCCAACATTTCAGAACGATTGTTTATTAGCTAATGTGTTGGGAGAGCACCAACTCAGAGAAAGACCTCTGAAGCAGACTCTATCCGACTGGAAAGCTATGAGACATTTATACAGTGAAAATTACATAGGCAGTACAATTTTAAAAATTCAAACATTGCTTGATTTAGATTCACATTAAACAATTTACAGACACTACAAGGTAGGATATCTGTTTCGCCAAGAATTATCTGTCTTCCTAACCTCTTGTTTGCTACCAAGCTTGACCTTGCACTACCAGTTTTGTGGCAGTACAGAGGCATAGAAGCTAGTTGCTAAACCATAAGCAGTCTATGTTTTTTTGCCTGATTTTAGAATTTTACTTAAACTTTCTAACAGTTTTACGCAGATTCCTTAGTCCCTTTTGATGAGACATTTAACCCTTATAAAGATCTCTTAATAAACCATACTCGCTATGTACCCTAACAAATTGTTGTAATAAACCATATTCGTTATTTCCCTCTTACTGTCCCTGAATGGAAAATCCCAGCCTACATATTGAACTCTAGACTGAAGGTAATCTCTCACTATTGTACTAATGTTGGACACGATCTTAGCGGCTCGCCATGCCAATCAATCAGCATAGCAAACCAGGAAGATAGCATGGGAGGGCAAAAATCCTCTGACCCCTTTTTACCAGCGAGAACAGCTTCACACCCAGAAAGGGCGCAAAGCCTATTAGCATAAAAATGTCTAAATTTAAAAGCACTTACTTGCTTCAGCACAGCTGTTTCCGCTCCCTGGATGCTTCTGCCTTCGTTGGCATGATGTCACACCGGTGACACTGGAGGCCATTGGAGACCAGGCGCCATGGCTATGTCAGAGGGACCAGAGGCCATTGAAGCCCCCGGGTGGTAGGGAGCATGGTCGGGCGGTGTCAGCCTGGCAGTACACACCTAAACCGTGGCAGTGCCCACATGGCACCATAAGTGCAAGGGGAGCTCTACAAGGGGTATGGTGGTGTAAGGGGAGTGGTCGTGCGGGGGGAGGGGTGGGGTGTGCAGGGGACTCATCAGAACTGTCCTGATGCCCTAATGCCAGCAACCCGTGTTGTTGTTGGGGGTTGGGTAGCAATGCCACTGATGACAGGGGAGTCCGGTGTCCATTGGGGGGGGTCTCCCAGTGCACTAGCAATCGGGGCATCCTGCGCAATGGCACCTGAATGCTCTGAAACTGGCTTCCCCAGTGTACTTAGGTCCCCTCCTTGGTGCAAATAAAGTGCTGGAAGATTGCAGTGCTGAGCCCATCCAAAAGACCAGTGTGGAACACTCCCATTTTCACACTGTTATGACACTTAGAGAATTTATTTGGAAAGATTCCACCCATAATCTTTATTTAACAGAGCCATCCCACTACCTTTTCCTAGCTTCCTTTCTTTCCAAAATGTCAAGTACCCTTGAATATTCAGGTCCCGGCAAGGGTTGCCTTGCAGCCATGTTCTGTAATGGATATTGAGTCAGCAAGTCAGATAGGTTTATTACTATTTAAGTTGACAATTCATCTGTTTGTTAAGAGTGATGTGGGCATTCAGATATAAAGCCTTTATTTCTGTCTTTATATTATTTGGAAACTCTGCTATCATTTTATATATCCCTGTCACACTCAGATTGTCATTACCTGTATTGCTGCCTCTTGCCTTGCCCTTTATCCTGAAATTTACCAAATCTTCCCTCTCTTGTTTCCTACCCTCCACTAAAAATATTTAGTTTAAAGCTGTCTCTACTGCCCTGGTTATATATCTTACCAGAGCACTGGTCCCGGCACAGTCAGGTGAAAACCATCCCAACAGTAGAGCTTCTACATTCCCTAGTACTGGTGCCAGTATCCATGAACAGAAACCCACTTTTGCCACAGCAATTTTTAACTCTGTAATTTTATTTACTTTTGTCAATTTGTTCATGGCTCTGATAATCCTGAGATTCTACTTTTTAATTTAGGCCATAGCTGCTCATACTCCCTATGCAGCACCTCCTTCCTACTCCTATCTATGTCATTGGTACCCAAGTGGACTGTGACAACTGGATCCTCCCCCTCCCACTGCAAGTTCCTCTCTAGCCCCGAGCAGATGTCCCAAATCCTGGCACCAGACAGGCAATACAGCTAACTGGACTTCCACTCTCGGCTGTATAGAACTGTGTCTATCCCCCCTAATTACGCTATCTCCTACTACTATTACATTTTAATTACTCCGCCTTCCTGCACCAATGTCAGTTCGCTCATCCACCCTGCAGCTCCCACTCCCATCCATATAAACTGAAAGAATCTCAAACTTTTTGAACATTGTAAAGATTGAAGCCTGCCACTTTGACCCATACTTACCCCCCCTCACAGTCACATCCTCTTGTTGCTGATCATGAACCAAATCAGAAGACCCTATCCTAAGGGACTGCGTTCTGAAATAATTTTCCATCTAACTTATCCAATCCCTGATGAATCGCAGTGTCAGCAGCTCTGCCTCCAGTTCATTAACTTGGGGCCAAAGCTCTTCAATCTAATAATGCTTATTTCAGATGTTTGCCATGAATCATGCTAGCATCCAAGAGCTCCCATATACTGCAGCCGCAATACATCTCCTGCCCTGCCACCTTTGTTGCATTTTAATTAATTGATTATTTTCTTATTTTAATTTTAAATTAATGCACTTAGTCTTGTTTGTGCTTACATCCTTATTATTTCAATAATGTTCTACTTACCATTACTGATTGGATATGCAGTATTGACATTACCGCCGCGTGCTTCCGTAATAATTTACCACAGAGTTCACCTGAGAGTTTTCCCTCGTTTTGTGTCATGCCTACCATGACACAAAATCAACATCCTGGAAACAACTGTTCCAGTCCCTAAAGTGTTCCAGTCGCTTCCGTTTCAAATACACATTACTTTTCCCACGGAAAATAGAAAGTCTCAACTGAAGCATCTTACTGGAATGATCAGGCTAATCATAAAGCTGATCTTAAACACAATTTTTAATGAAAGTCAATTTAAAAGCAGTTAATGATGTAGCTTTAGCACCAAACACAGATATCCAGTTCCTGGACTTCTCAACTTACACTTATCTCGTACTCGTCAATGTGACTTTTTTTCCCTTTACCCAAAAGTTTCTTTTGTCGCAATTCTTCTCTGAAGTTGTAAGTGAGAAGATTTTGGTTTTCGTTGCACAGTTGGCCATATGCATCACAAAGGGCTCTGAACTGTGGTATAGAAAGTTCAGCTGGCCGGAGTGTAGGGTCAACATCAGCAGTACACAGCATTTGTTCTGTTAGTTGTAATCTCAGGGCTTCAGGAAATAAAATCCTAGAAAGGACAAAGACACTTGTATAAAATGCATCTGTTCACAATATATTGCAGCATGTTTTGAATTTTTAGACAACAGAAGCATTAGAAATGATAATTAATGAAATAGCTGTGAATCAGTAACAGATTGTAACTGCCAGCTGGCTGTTAAGAAGTGGATTATTGTCATCTAAGTTCATAGTTAGACTGGAAGAATGTTATGCAAGTGTTTTATGCAATTCAGGCAAGATAAAAATTTAATTATGTTCTTAAAAAATGCTATATTTAAAATGCAATGGAAAAATATTGCAGATGTTTGAAATCTAAAATAAAAACAGAAAATGCTGGAAACACTGTGGAGAAAGAAAAGGTGTTAACATTTTGATTTGATATGATATGATTTATTATTGTCACATGTATTTACAGTGAAAAGTATTGTTTCTTGCACACTATACAGACAAAGCATACCGTTCATAGAGAAGGAAACGGGAGAGTGCAGAATGTAGTGTTACAGTCATAGCTAGGGTGTAGAGAAAGATCAACTTAATGCAAGGTAAGTCCATTCAAAAGCAAGGAAAAAGCTGTTCCAATCCAATCCAAGATGGCGCCGGAGCGTGGCGACTTCTTGCAAGTTGTGCCCAGCATACCTTCTAATTCTATCTTTTACTCTCGTTCTATGCTTCTAAAACTTCATTCCAACTCTTTTAAACTCTCTAACAATGCTTTAATGCAATTTCTTACAGATTTTAAGTCAAAATGTTTTTGTCAAAATTGTAATTGAAATAGAGGCCGCAATTCTCCCATCGCGACCTGCCGCAACTTTTCTGGCGGGTCGAGGTGGGAGATGTGCGTCGCCAACCTTGTACCGGGATTTGCGCATGTGCCGGGAATGCACGCGCATCTCCCAGAGCTGGCAAACAGTCGCCGGTCAGACCACGCTGGAAACCAGCAGGAAGGCAGGTAAGTAATTGAAATCTTTTAAAAATGTATTTTGAATGTGTTTAGCAGGTCATTATTAGGAGCTTTCAGGGCCCGATCGAATCCCCACCCCGCCAGGAGCACTTCATTCTGGCGGGTTCAGAGTAGCTCCCCACGTTCAGGGAACTAGCAGGAGACCCCGCTGGAATGAAGGGGGGGTAATCAGGCCCCCCCCGGGGATCAGGCGGCAGTGGGGGTGGTGCCCCCTGGGCATGGGCACCCTGGCAGTACCAGCCTGTGGGGCCTGGTACTGCCCAAGGGGCAAAGTGCACATGCCCAGGGTGTAGCTTGGCACTGCCCACCAGGCATTGGGCAGTGCCAAGGGGGCAGGTCCTATTGTGGGCAGGGCCTAGGGGCAATCAGTGGGGGTGGTGGGTCCCGCTACCACTCTGCAGACAGGATCAGTCTGGGCTGGAGGGAGGGCAGCGATTAGGGCGGGAGGTCTGCTGGGGTGAGAGGGGTGGGGCTATCGTCACTGCTGGGAGGGGCGGCGGGGGGTGTGTGGGCTGTGTATCGGGGCGCGATGGGACGGGCGTCTGGCTGGCCCGGGAATTGCTGTGGGGGCCGTGATCGGGCCGTGGGGGGGGGGGGGCTGGAGGGGCAGCAATGTGGTGGTCCCAGGCTGGCCAGCGAACGGGGAGTCTGACTGATCGGGACCACTCTGCATGTGCAGAGTTCCAGAACTGTCAGACTCCGGCGTGAATAGGCCCCTCCCCACTGGGTTTTTAATGATATTCATGACTGGGGCCTCTGCACTCAGTGCACCGCAGAGATTCAGGTGAGAAGCTGAACTGACAAAACAGTCGGGATTTAGAACAGTTTTCCCGCCAATTCAGCACTTTTGGGAGAATCGCGGCCAGAGTTCCTGAGCTTTTTTGAGCATCCTCTGACTTTATATTTTAAACAAAACCTTGTTAAAAAGACTTCACCAGAATGTGGATGACTGTGAATTAGAGTCTCGCCTTCACCCTTTAGGAACTGTGTTCAAATATTTATTACCTGTCTTTCCTGGCTGTTAACTTCTTCCAGAGTACACTTAGTCAAGAGTACACTTAGCTCTTGGGGCTAAAGCGATCAAGGGACATGGGGGCAAGGCAGGATCAGGATATCGAATTTCATGATCAACCATAATCAAAATGAATGGTGGACAGGCTCAAAGGGCCGAACGGCCTACTTCTGCTTCTAATTTCTATAATTTAAGTACACTTGAAAGTGCACATTCTTCATTTTTGATCTTGAGAATGAATGAGGACAGAGTATTCTAACTGTGGGATTCATCACTCCCCAAGTACATTGTTGTTCCCTTAGTGATGTCTGTATCATTCATTCCATACAGATGCTTGATGGACAGATCTTCTTTTCATCTTATTTGCCCATTTTTATTATTTCATATTCTTATTTTTATTTTTCCACTTCTGAAATCTCACTTTGCAACTTGTCCATCACTCAGTCCGATCTCTTAATGGATGCTCTTAGCACCTTTCTCAGCCTTTGTCATCATCATTTACATTCCTTTTGTCCAATTACAGCCCCCCCAATATTTAAATCTTGTCCTATTTTCTTTGTCTTTAGCTCTGACAAAGGGTCATCCTGACTCAAAATGTTGGCGCTATTCACTCTTCACAGGTGCTGTCAGGCTTGCTGAGTTTTTCCAGCATTTTCTGTTTTTGTTTCAGATTCCTGCATCCACAGTATTTTGCCTTTATCATATTAACCCACACCTGGTCAGCCAAACATTCCACCACCTACAAATGTTGAAGGAGGGACTCTGGACTATGTTGAGCACAGCAGCATTGAACTAATGACTTAAAGAAGTTGCTACCAATTGTTCACAATGTGGCAACTTGTCCATCAAGTTGCATTACGCTTGGAGTCTCAAGGTTTTAATGGCAGACAAGGAAAGAGAAGGAGGCAAATCCCGCACTTCAAATGGACTATCTTTTGAGGCGTCCTACCCCACTGGTCCAAAGAAATGCGGGCCAAGAATTGGCCTGTTCAATCACATGAAGGCTAATGGCAGAAACTCACAAATCTGAGAAGGTGTCCTCCTCGAATCAAGGGACACCTGCCATCAATAATAGTTCACAGGTTTGCTACTTGTGTAAAGCCATAACTGCTTTGCATCAACACTAAATTGTTAGACCACTAAGGTTATCAGGGTGCTAAAGCAAGTCTAAAGCTGCCAAAATAATTTTACAGTGGGAGGGGAAGAGACAATTCAAGTTTTCAATTTAAATAAAATAGCATAAATATGAGTAGTACTCTGCAAGAATCAGTTAGAAGCAGGAGCTAAAAGATTAGCCGTGGGTGGCACAGTAGCACAGTGGTTAGCACTGCTGCTTCACAGCTCCAGGGACCTGGGTTCAATTCCCGGCTTGGGTCACTGTCTGTGTGGAGTTTGCACATTCTCCTCCTGTCTGTGTGGGTTTCCTCCGGGTGCTCCGGTTTCCTCCCACAGTCCAAAGATGTGCGGGTTAGGTTGATTGGCCGTGCTAAAATTGCCCCTTAGTGTCCTGAGATGTGTAGGTTAGAGGGATTAGCGGGTAAATGTGTAGGGATATGGGGGTAGGGCCTGGGTGGGATTGTGGTCGGTGCAGACTCCATGGGCCAGATGGCCTCTTTCTGCACTGTAGGGTTTCTATGGTTCTATGATTACTTAAAAGTCAACTTTTTTCATTTAAGGATGTTCTTCTTATGGATCTGATTTTCAGTGAGCTGAAGCATATAAAACAGCAAACCTATTCCTAATTCATCAGACAGTATATCCCAGCTTGATGTCAAGGCAAGAAGATGATGAAAATAGAGTAGTGTCTTAAAATGAAGCTAAGTAACAGGGCAGGGCACACTGGGTGGGCAGAACAGGTTTCCCTCATTGTACTTTTCTGAGATGTAAACAATTTGATCTAACTGTATTTTGATGACTCACATTTGCCGCCATTAATCCTCTGAAACTGACAACTTGCGGAATCTGCACATGCGCAATTAAATTCAGAAGTTGCTGTCATTGACCGCACACGTCTCCAGGTGTGCTGCTCAGAATGTAATCATTTAGAATTCATTAAACTCATAAATTGCCCTTTTACATTTTTATCTGCGGGATTTTCCGCACAACCCAATGTGTGTCGTTGAGGTGGTGGCAGCCTGCCATTGGCTGGCAGCAGAATCTTCTGGATCCGCCATTGTCAACAATGCTTCTCACTGAATGCACCCCCTGCCGCCGGAAACCTGCTACGGGCGTGTGCCATCGGCGGGACCAAAAGATCCTGTCAGCATGAATGGCCAGAAAATTCCAGCCTTAGTCCTGCTATTAAAAACCCTTAGAAAAATGTACACTCTTGTTGATTGAGATGTATCTGGATCTTGAAGAGTGTAAGTTAATAATTACTGCTAAGAACTGGCTTGCCTGCAGAAGGCAGAGAGTGGCTGTGGAGGGGTCTTTCTCTGCATGGAGGTCAGTGACCAGTGGAGTGCCCCAGGGATCTGTTCTGGGACCCTTGCTGTTTGTCATTTTCATAAATGACCTGGATGAGGAAGTGGAGGGATGGGTTGGTAAGTTTGCTGACGACACCAAAGTAGGTGGTGTTGTGGATAGTTTGGAGGGATGTCAGAAGTTGCAGCGAGACATAGATAGAATGCAAGACTGGGCGGAGAAGTGGCAGATGGACTTCAACCCGGATAAGTGTGTAGTGATCCATTTTGGCAGATCCAATGGGATGGAGCAGCAGTATAAAATGAAGGGTACCATTCTTAGCAGTGTAGAGGATCAGAAGGACCTTGGGGTCCGGGTCCATAGGACTCTTAAATCGGCCTCGCAGGTGGAGGATGCGGTCAAGAAGGCGTATGGCGTACTAGCCTTCATTAATCGAGGGATTGAGTTTAGGAGTCGGGAGATAATGCTGCAGCTTTATAGGACCCTGGTTAGACCCCACTTGGAGTACTGCGCGCAGTTCTGGTCACCTCATTACAGGAAAGATGTTGAAGCCATTGAAAGGGTGCAGAGGAGATTTACAAGGATGTTGCCTGGATTGGGGGGCATGCCTTATGAGGATAGGTTGAGGGAGCTTGGTCTCTTCTCCCTGGAGAGACGAAGGATGAGAGGTGACCTGATAGAGGTTTACAAGATGTTGAGGGGTCTGGATAGGGTGGACTCTCAGAGGCTATTTCCAAGGGCTGAAATGGTTGCTACGAGAGGACACAGGTTTAAGGTGCTGGGGGGTAGGTACAGGGGGGATGTCAGGGGTAAGTTTTTCACTCAGAGGGTGGTGGGTGAGTGGAATCGGCTGACGTCGGTGGTGGTGGAGGCAAACTCGTTGGGGTCTTTTAAGAGACTTCTGGATGAGTACATGGGATTTAATGGGATTGAGGGCTATAGATAGGCCTAGAGGTGGGGATGTGATCGGCGCAACTTGTGGGCCGAAGGGCCTGTTTGTGCTGTGGCTTTCTATGTTCTATGTTCTAAACAGTCTCGCTGGATCGTAAAGTGCAATTTTATATTTGATGAATGTCAAATTCTTCCATTTTGATAAATACTATGTTTTGTTTAAAGCCGGTTTATCTTAACTTCTACTTTCACTCCATATATACACAATTATTTGTTTCACGCTCTATAAAATTTAAATCTTAAAATGGTTTTTACGTCTGGGTTTGAGAGAATATTTCAATGTGATTGCTTATGTGCCCTATTTGACAGCATCACTTGCTGGACGTCGGGTAATCCACTTGACTTGCTGCTGGATTCAAACTGGCCTTGGTAAAAGGGAAAAGCATGATCTATACGGGGAGCTTTCTTCCTGGCCAGCAGCAAGTGCCATTGCTTCACGCTGACCACAAAATCCAGTTTTACAATTAACTGCAGCATCTGAAAGATTTTTCATTACTTCTTTTGTTTTGGTTAACCAACTACTCTAAAATATAAGTTGTGTCCAGATAATATAAACCGTGATTAATTTTCCTTAATGTTACAAATTTTCATAATTGACAGAGACAGGGCTAAAACTTACTCAACTCCTTTTCTGCAGTACTTTCTCCTAAAGCTGAAGATACATCTCACCACTTTCTCCACCAGTTTAAAGGGTTGGTTAATCTGTGGTCTCACCAAAGGAGTAAAGTGCACAACTCCTACATCCACCTAGACAACAAAAATTAGATTAAGATCACATCCAACACACAGGAAAAAAACACATTTGGAATTCAATGTTTTTAAAATGTATTTATTGGAGGGTAAAATTGATTTGATCTAGCAAACATTGCACAGATGCAACCAGTCTACATAACTGAAAATGACTAAATATGTCTTTAACTTTTTGCCATGTAGCCGATCAATTTAAAAACTTTTTTGTAATGTAAGAAAAGACATCAAGAGACTTGTATTCATATAGTGCCTTTGTCTTAATAAAATGCCTCAGGCCCTTCACAGGAACATTGTAAAATAATATGACAACAAGCCACATGAGAAGATATAAGGGAAGATGGCAAAGCTCAGTGAACGAGGTATGTTTTACGGAATTTTTTGAAAGAGAGGTAGGAAGTTGGAGAGGTATAAAAAGGAAATTCCAGAAGTTAGGATCTAGGCAGCTCAAAGCATAGCCCAAATGATGGATCAATTAAAATCAGGGATTTTCATGAGGCTGGAATTAGATGAGTGCAGATATATCGGGAGGTTGTGGGATTGGAGGAGATGACAGAAAAAGGGAGGGGTGAGGTCAGTGGATGATTTGTTTGACCAGTGTAGGTCAGCAAGCACAGGAATAATGGATAAATGGAACTTGGTGCAAAGGAGAACACATGTTGATAGGGTTGTTAAGAAGGCGTATGGTGTGTTAGCTTTTATTGGTAGAGGGATTGAGTTTCGGAGCCAGGAGGTCATGTTGCAACTGTACAAAACTCTGGTGCGGCCGCACTTGGAGTATTGCGTACAGTTCTGGTCGCCACATTATAGGAAAGATGTGGAAGTGTTGGAAAGGGTGCAGAGGAGATTTACCAGGATGTTGCCTGGTATGGTGGGAAAATCGTATGAGGAAAGGCTGAGGGGCTTGAGGTTGTTTTCGTTAGAGAGAAGAAGGTTAAGAGGTGACTTAATAGAGGCATATAAGATGAACAGAGGATTAGGTAGGGTGGATAGTGAGAGCCTTTTTCCGCGGATGGTGATGGCTAACACGAGGGGACATAGCTTTAAATTGAGGGGTGAGAGATATAGGACAGATGTTAGAGGTAGGTTCTTTACTCAGAGAGTAATAAGGGCGTGGAATGCCCTGCCTGCAGCAGTAGTGGACTCGTCAACATTAAGAGCATTCAAATGGTTATTGGATAAACATATGGATGATATTGGAATAGTGTAGATTAGAGGGGCTTTAGAGTGGTTTCACTGGTCAGCGCAACATTGAGGGCCGAAGGGCCTGTACTGCACTGTAATGTTCTATGTTCTATGTATTAGAGTTTTGGATGACCTCAAGTTCATAATTGATAGAATGTGAGAGTCCAGCCAAGGGTGCATTAGAATAGTCAAATCTAGAGGTAACAAAGGCATGGGTGAGAGTTTCAGCAGCAGATGTGCTCAAGCAGGGACGCAGTCACTAGGTGATGTTACAAAGGTGGAGCTAGGTCTCAATGACGGCAAAGGTATGAAATCGGAAGTTCTTCTCAGGGTTGCTTGGGATTGCAATGGCGTTGGCAGTGTGGACCAAAACAAATGATTTTTAGTGTCTAAATTGGAGGAAATTTCTGATTATTCAGCACTGGATATTAGACAGCAGTCTAATAATGTTGTGACAGTTGAGCTCAGAGAGTATTGATAAGATAGAGCTGCGTTTTGTCACTCTGCATGTCAAAACTAGCACTTTCATGATACTGCCAAGGTGCAGCATATTGATGACAAGCAGAAGAGGGTCAAGGATAGAACTTTGGGAAAGACTAGTGGTAACAGTGCAGGAGCAGGAAGAAACGTAGAAACTAAAAGTAGAGTAGGCCATTCGGCCCTTCGAGCCTGCTCCACCATTCATTTTGATCATGGCTGATCATTGAATTCAATATCCTGATCCCCCTTCCTTTCATATCCCTTGATCCCTTTAGCCTCTGGAGCTATATCTAATTTCTTCTGAAATCACAAAATGTTTTGGCCTCAACTACTTTCTGTGGTAGTGAATTCCACACATTCCTCCTCACCTCAGTTCTAAAAAGTTTACCCCGTTATCCTCTATGTACCCTTAGTTCTGGACTCCCCCACTACTGGGAACATTTTTTCTGAATCTACCTTGTCTAATCCTGTTAGAATTTTATAGGTTTCTATGAGATCCCCTCTTACTCTTCTAAACCCCAGTGAATATAATCCAATTTAGTCTCTCTTCATATGACAGACCTGCCATCCCAATCAGCCTGGTAAACTTTCGCTGTACTCTCTCTATAGCAAGGACATCCTTCCTCAGATAAGAACACCAAAACTGCACACAATACTCCAGGTGGGGCCTCACCAACGCCCTATTTAATTGCAGTAAAACATCCCTATTTCTATACTTAAATCCTCTCGCTATGAAGGCCAACATACCATTTGCCTTCTTTACTGCCTGCTGTACCTGCATTCTTACTTTCAGCAACTGATGCATGAAGACACCAAGGTCTCGCTGAGTATCCACTTCTCTCAATTAACACCCATTCAAATAATAATCTGTCTTCCTATTATTGCTACCAAAGTGGATAACCTCACATTTATCCACATTATACTGCGTCTGCCATGCATATGCCCACACACAAAGCCTGTCCAAATCATGCTGAAACATCTCTGCATGCTCCTCACAGCTCACCCTTCCACCCAACTTCGTATCATCTGCAAGTTTGGAGATAATACATTTAGTTCCCTCTTCCAAATCATTAATATATAATGTGAACAGTTGGGGTCCCAGCACAGATCCCTGCGGAAACCCACTAGTCACTGACTGCTGGTCAGAAAAAGACCCATTTATGCCAACTCTTTGCTTCTTATTTGCTAACCAGCTTTCTATTCATTTCAAGATGTTACCTGCAATCCCATGTGCTTTAACTTTATATAGTAGTCTGTTATGACCTTGTCGAAAGCCTTCTGAAAGTCTAAATAAACGACATCTGCTGTTCTCCTCGGTCAACTCTCCCAATTACATCCTCAAAGAATTCCAATAGATTCGTCAAGCACGATTTCCCTTTTGTAAATCCATGCTGACTTTGTCTGATTATACCATTGCCTTCCAAATGCTGAGTTATGAAATCCTTGATAATAGACTCTAGCAACTTTCCTGTACCGACGTTAGGCTCACTGGTCTATATTTCCGTTTTCTCTCTCCCTCCCTTTTTGAATGGCGAGCTTACATTAGCTGCCCTCCAATCTGTCGGAACCAGTTTAGAGTCCAAAGAGTTTTGGAAAATAACCACTAATGGATCTACTATTTCCAGGGCCACTTCTTTAAGTACTCTGGGATGAAGAATATCAGCATATGGAATTTTATTCACCTCTAATTCCATCAATTTTCCCAAAAACATTTCTCTACTAATGCTGATTTCCTTCAGTTCCTCACTATTGCTGCAATAAGAATGGAACCAGATAAGTGTAGTTACACCCAGTTTAACAACTGTGGAGAAACTTTGGAGGAGGATGGTGCAGTCAGTCATTTCAATGGCTGCAGATAGGTTGAGACGAATGAGGAGAGGTGGTTTATCTTGGTCACAGTCACATAGAATGTTGGCTCTAACTCTGCCTAGAATTGTTTCAGTATTGTGGTGGAGTTGAAACCTCATCAGAGGAATTCAAACATGCCGATCTGGGGAAGATGGGCATGGAATTTGGAGAAAACACATTCCGAATTTGAGAAGGTTGATGATGGGATGGCTGTTTACGAGTGGGGTTGAGGTGTGTTTTTTGATGAGATAGTTGAATACAGCATTTTTGAAGGAGGGAACAACAGTGCTTGAAGAGAGAAAACTTTTAATAATATCAGCTAACATGAGAATCAGGAAGAGAAGGTATAAACTATATCAGTCATTTGTTGAGGAACTCAATGCATATCTGCATAGTCTAAGAACCCTGTTCAAGTTCAATTGCTTGTAACCATATGGCTATTCTGGTGTCTTATTACACATTCTAACTCACTAACAGACTCTCAATTATGAACACTTCTAAGTTTCATTCATTCATTAGGAATATATTCAATTCTCATCAGTTCTTGAAGAAGTTGCACTCAGAATGTTCACTACACTTCCAAATGCACCCAAATAAAGTTTTAAAACCAGACATTTCAAATATAATTACTTTAGTGAGGTTAGAATTTGTATACTTTTATTTCAAATTTTTGATGATTGAAAATATATTTTAAACTAATGGGTTAAAAAAACTGAACTACTCAGTTAAATCATAGGGGGCGGAAGGGGGATGTAGGCAGAAATGTGGGTTGAAGTTACAAGCAAATCAGCCATGATTTATTTAATAGCGGAGCAGGCTTGAGGGGCTGAATGGCCAACTCCTGTTCCTAATTCATATGTTCATAGAGTCATAACACCACAGAAGAAGACCATTCAGACTAAGTCTGTGCCTATTCTTCTGAAGAATAATCTAGTTAGTCTCAAGCCCCTGTCTTTCCACAATTCGTTGCATTGTTCCTCCATAAAACCTTTATCAATTTTCCCCTTGAAAACTACATTATGGGCAGAATTTTCTCAAAATTGCACAGAGTGCTGGAGCAGACAGGAAAAGCTGTGTGAAACTTGCTGCCTTTTCTAGCCTGATGAAACAGCACTCTGTGCAATTTCAAAGTGCTGCCAACGATTATACATACAATATTACTGTGCTTACCCCAGTCCAACGCCGGCAAATCCACACCATAACGATTATACAGCTAGCTTGGGGATGGGAGTGGGAGAGAGCAAGCCTGGGATTCAGAGAGAGGTGCCTGATCTCAAAGTTAAAGTTAAAGGCACCCCTCCCCACCAAACCTCACCACGGACATCAGGACTCCCCCACAAACAACGGCATCCCCAGTGGATGTGGGGACCACCCTCAACCCTCACCAATGCAACCCACCATCTTTCATGGGCTTCCGGAGGGAGGGGAGCATTCCGGAAGTAATGGCATTAGGCCATAAATAATATTTAAATTAAGTCAATTTCATGGTTATCAGGTACATGCCCTTTCATGCCTGAATGTGGTTACATTGCCGGCGGGGGGAGGAGTGGGGAAATCTCATACTGAGATCTTGCCGCTGCAAATTGCTTTATGGCCCTCTTGTGAGAGTTAATGGCCACAACGGGATTTGTGCCCGTGGCAAACAAGCCCCAAGAATCGCACCCTGAATCTTTTTCAGCACCCCATCAGGCAGCACATTCCAAATCCTAACCACTAGGTACATAAAGTTATTCCTCATGTTGCCTTGAGTCCAATGCCCTCTCCTTTACAAACCTTTAGCCACTGGAAACCGGTTTTTTTAATGTACTCTGAACACCTCTATCAAATTTCCTCTTCCAGTCATGTGTGTGATTGTCATCCCCTCATCCTTGGAATCATTCTAGTAAATTTCTTCTGTAACCTCTCCAAAGCCTACAACTCTTTCCTAAAATGTGATGTCCAGAATTGGACAAAATAGTCCAAGCTGAAGCTAAATGGTGGTCCTACCTTACCAAGTTGACAGGGTTGGTATGATTAAAGTAGCTCGAACAAATTGCTCATCTGCACTCATTTCCAGTCTGCATCTATTTCTCAAACACTGCATAGGTAGCAATAGATGAAACTGCCTCCTTCCTTAACATCTATCGGACTCAGAGACAGGGATAAAGGCAGACGGCATAATAACAAAAAAAAACCACGTGGGGAAAAATTTTAAAATACATCTCTTACATATTTGTCAGATTAGACAAATAATCCCTCACTGCTGCATTAAATGTCCAGACATAGGCAGTATATCAGAATTGAAAAAAATATTCAGCTTATTAACTGAAGCTGTAGCTCTGCATAAATTTGTATTTTCAAAAGCAGGCAGCACTGTTGCCAAGGAAAAACTGATGTCACATGAATTGATCTATTCACACTAATTTGTAGATTCTCTTTGTCCTCTAGGTAGCTGGGCTGAGAGTGAGCTTTATCAGTCCACTATCACTGAATTTAGTTCCCAACCATTCATTGCAGTTCTGGATACAAATTCTATTGGTAAGGGTTTTTTTTAGTTCTATAAAGTGTGATTACTTTTCTTATTTCATTGAAGTTTTAAAAGCTGTTTTATAACAAGTATTATTCCCTTAAGCAGAGCTGAGAAAGAGCCTGATTAATTCTATTCCATTAACACAGAATTGAACGGGAGATTCCAAACACAAGGGTGTCAGAAGATAATAATGGCTTCGGCAGGGCTGCAGATTTTTGCACTCTCTTTGTCTTTAGCTGCTTGCCTAGGAGTAATTGCAACAACGGTGCTGCCAAACTGGAAGGTAACTACCTTTGAGAAATCAAATATAATCTCTACAACGACAGACATGCAAGGTCTCTGGATGGAGTGCACTTGGTATAGTACAGGGCTCTTCAGCTGCAGGTTTAACTTCTCCTTCCTAGCACAACCTGTGCACATTCAAGCCTCCCAAGCTATGATGGTTCTGTCGTGTCTCATATCAATGCTGGGAATCGGCATTTCCTTGCCTAGTATGAAGTGCATAAGATGGGGAGCAGATCGACGCACAAAACGTTGTGTTGCCATCACAGGAGGGGTCTGTTTCATTACTGCTGGCCTAATGTGTTTAATTTCAATATTCTGGTTCACAACCGAGCTAGTAAGCCACTACTTCAAACCATCTGTCTCAGAAGATAACAGGTATGAAATAGGAGAAGCAATATATCTTGGATGTATTTCTGCAGTGTTTTCATTTATCGCAGGTGCAATTTTCTGCTCATCGTGCAAAAGGGAGCCACACAGAGAAAATGTTCAACTCACAAACCGACAGCACTACCCTAGACGCCAGTCTTTGGGACATAAGGCAGACTATTCCCTTCAAGATTATGTGTAAAGACCAATAATACACCAGTAGGTATGCCAAGTGGTGCTAGTATACTAAGTATGCTGCTTGGAAATCTGACAAAAATACTCTTAATTTCAGTTTATTTGACACCTTAGCTGTTATCACAGAGAAAATGTTGTGCAGATACTGAGCAATTATTTGAAAGGTCATCTGTGTTTTGTCAACTATTCTAATAAATGTTCAATTGTCTCCAAAAGAAAAAGTTTCAAAAATGAAAGTTGTTGTTTCTCTTCTTGCACCTAGTGGTGCACAAGGCAGACTTTCATCTGATTCTACAGTGAGTTTTAACTGGAACAGGTCACTAGTCTGTTACCAGAGGCTTATAGCTTGAGGGGTGCCAGTCCACACCAAGCATGACTGACCAGGCTTCCGCCTGCCTTTGGCATGTGGGAAAGATTTTGCAGCTTGATAGTTAACCTGTTGGCCACATTACAAATGCACCTTCCTTGGCCATCAAGTTCTGGGGTGGGACTTGAACCCAGAGTTTCTGGCTCAGGGATAGCGACATTACCCACTGCGCCACAAGACCTCCTTATCAAAAATAGGAGTACTACTTTTAAAAGCATTGTTTTTTTGATGTTGTAAGGTGATTCATTTTAGACAGTGTCACAAAAGACAAACATTACGTAAGCATGTATTTTGTTAGTTGTAGGCTGTATTTGGATCAGTACAGATAACAAAACATTTGTCTCCAATGATGTGTAAAATATCAATTTGTGAAGATGATCAAAAAATTAAAATTATGTTACTTAATAAAAAAGTATTGCAACACTAACTTCATTTCGTTACAATGAATTCAAAATCATATACCTACAAATAGAATAAATTACAACACATGCAATACTTATTTTTAAATCTTTGTGGATGGTCCCTTGCATTGAACTATGGTTAAGCTATACTACGTGAACTATGCACAGTATTGGTAGCCACCTTACAGCAAGGGTATCGAGGCACTGCAGAAGATCATTAAAGATCGAGAAAGATTATACCACAGCCCAGGGGTTATAAGCATCAGAAAAGGACGAGCGAGATTTCTCTCAGCCTCTTTTCGCTCTTGAAAAGACCAGGCTAAGAAGCAACCTAAAAGAGGCCTTAAAATAGAGGATTTGAAATGATAGAGAAATGGAGTCTCTAACTAGATAGAGAATTCAGAAAAAACTGAGAATGCGGAAACTCACTAACACACCAAGTAGCTGAGACCTAATTAGGAGAAAATATAATTAAAGCCTTCTGTTTTGCAGTTAGCTTGGAAGTTTACTTTAATAAAATGACCTATTGCAATTATTTAACGTTCTATTCACTAGTTACATAGGACACAAGAATAAACATTGTTAATTCTTTTAAAACACGTGAGAGAAACTTCCATAATTTAATAGTATATATTCCATTTTTACATAAAATTACTTAGGATGCACAGCATACAACCAGTCCAAGCCAGTGTTATGCGGCACTCATTGGATGCATTTAAGGAGAAGTTAAACAAAGATATGAGAAAGAAGGGAGAGTTACGCCGATGGGAGGAAATTTGAGTGCCGCATAACACTGGCTTGGACTGGTTGTATGCTGTGCATCCTAAGTAATTTTATGTAAAAATGGAATATATACTATTAAATTATGGAAGTTTCTCTCACGTGTTTTAAAAGAATTAACAATGTTTATTCTTGTGTCCTATGTAACTAGTGAATAGAACGTTAAATAATTGCAATAGGTCATTTTATTAAAGTAAACTTCCAAGCTAACTGCAAAACAGAAGGCTTTAATTATATTTTCTCCTAATTAGGTCTCAGAAAACCTACAACAGGGAAAATATCAAGATAAACTTGCATTTTAGCACTTCATAATTCTCAACAGAACACCGACACAGCCAGAGGAAAGATGGAGATGGATACAGCAGGGCTGAAATACTGAAGAAAATAAGTACTGGGGCACAAATTAAACATCACAGCCTGCCCTCCCTGTCAATGCAAATTCATCCTGCCCTCACTGTTCACTAACAAAGCAAACTCCCCATCTGCCCACTGTTTATTATCTATTCTCAACACAACTGCTTTTGCTTTTAAGTCCCTGCTTTTAACTACCATGGTTACAGAATTTCTTTATCAGGATCCATATTTTCCCATCAATCTGAAGAGCTTTCATCAATTTGATGTCAGTGTTGCTGCTACCATTTCTGGCACCCAGCTGCAATTTTCCATTCAAGACCACTTAAGCTCATTTCACATCCATGATGAACTACAGAGAGCTGTATCTGGATAACCTCAGTTCAGCGCTCTGCCCTGTTTCCCCACCCACCGTCTGCGCCCATCCCCACAACCCACCCTCTTTTATTTTATTAACAGCTCCAGCCTGACAGAAACTGTATCATCCCCCGCAATGTGTTGGCTTACTTAAGAAATCTCTTTCAAAAAGTGACCCTCTATATGTCATATCCTTCAAACAGACTTTGGTTACCCCTAAGATTTTACACAGCTGGGATGCTATAAAGTAACTTCAGGCAATAATGCAGTCCTCAGTTTTTAATTCTGATGTTTTAAAATATTAGAAAACAACGTAATTGATTTAAATTGAGCTTTGCTCAGACAAATCAGCTGGAAAAGGTTCCTTTACAATCACCAGTTTTTGTTTGTAAACATTTGAGCAATAATGAATAGTCAGCTGATTACCAAACACTCAAAAATTTTGAAATATTTTCATGACTTCAGAAATAAATATTACATATGAACATACAAAATTATGGTTAGCAAAAGATCAAGAGACCCAGCAAGCTTACTCCCTACAGTCAAATTGTAACTAAGCATTGTTAAACCACATCCACCATCAGGCATGCACAACATCAGAGAAGCATAACTTTCCTTGACTGTGATGGGGAATGTTGCATATTTAAATTGCAGAGAATCATTGCGTAATCACAAATTCTTGAAGGCAGCAGAGCAAGTTGGTAAGGCAGTTAAATAAGCGTATGGAATATTTGGCTTGTAGATGGGACAGTAAATATAAGAGCAAAGAAAATATGTTAAAACTTTGAAAATCACTCGTTAGGCAGCACCCGCAGTATTGCATACAATTCTGGGCACCACACTTGAGAAGAGATGTCAAGGCCTTGGAGGGGGTGCGGAGGAGGTTTACTGGGATGACGCCAGGGATGATGAATTTTAGTATGGGCAGAGATTGGAGAAGCTATGACTTTTCTCCTCAGAGCAGAAAAGGTTAAGACATATAAGAAGTATTCAAAATTATGAGGGGTTTTGATAGAGTAAGTACATCAGCATCCAGAGTGATTAACAAAAGAACAAGAGTGGAAATGAAGAGAGATTATTTTACACAAGTTTATTATGATCCAGAATATATCATCTGAAAAGGTGGCAGAATCCACTTTCAGAGGATCTTTGAAAAAGCAATTGGACATGTAGTTGAAGAGAACTAGTTAAGGAGAAAAAATCTGGGGTGCTGTGAGACTAAATGGACATGTCTTCCACAGAGTTCGTACAGGCACAATGGGCTGAATGATTCCATGAAATCTGCACCAGAAATTAAGATACCTTAAAAACAAAACAAGGAGTGCACTTCTAACAATCTCACATTAGGGACTCCTTATACCCAAGTCAAAATATCTTACCTTAGGTTTTGGAACAAAGGCTCTGCCTGGAATTGTAAAGCAACTCTTTACATTACACAAGTATTGAGCCATTATAGACAATCTGCTTCTTTGCCTACTGCCGGTACTTGCTGTGAGACGCTGTAACAGAAACATGTTGTTTCAAAATCTAACATGCATACGTATTTAAAGCTCGTCACTTTATACAGTTTAGTTATATGAACAGAAAATGAGTTCATGAATAGATAAAATAGTCACTGAATCATGTCCCATAAAGTCATACGAGTGAAATTAAGTTTCACTTTACTAAAACAGATGCTCACAGAAGTAATTCCATTCTTTCAAAGACTAAAAACAAATCGTTGAGTGCAAACAGTATGACTGACTATGCAAGTCTAAATTTTAACCTCCTCAAACAGGAAAGCTGGGTCAGATTTTGGGGGTGGGGGGATTGGGAGATGGCAAGTTGCCATCCTCCTGTCAGCACTCACCCCTAAAACAGACCACTGTGCTCTGAAGAGGGGTCATCCAGACTCAGTGTTAGCTCTATTTTCTCTCCACAGATGCTGTCAGACCTGCTGAGATTTTCCAGCATTTTCT